>NC_086447.1:185291917-185591917 GCF_028390025.1 Pseudophryne corroboree
GAAATCAAAATAATCGTGCTTCCCTCATAAGGTGTTAACCATTGCAGGGGGGGTCAGCACAGAGAGTAAATGATAGTGCAGTATTTTGTATAAAATGGAGAATGTTTTAATACAAATTGCACTTACAACAGATAAGAATAAAAATCACATATAAACATCCTTTCATGGCGACACTGGAACACTACAAGCATATCACCCAAGTCCTGCTGATGTAATTCAGGAAGGGATTAGCAGCCACAGTTCCGGAACCTGTAGAAGCTTCTCCAGAGTGGCGATGCAGGGTGAATAAGTGTTGGACACTTATTCACCCTGCATCGCCACTCTGGAGAAGCTTCTACAGGTTCCGGAACTGTGGCTGCTAATCCCTTCCTGAATTACATCAGCAGGACTTGGGTGATATGCTTGTAGTGTTCCAGTGTCGCCATGAAAGGATGTTTATATGTGATTTTTATTCTTATCTGTTGTAAGTGCAATTTGTATTAAAACATTCTCCATTTTATACAAAATACTGCACTATCATTTACTCTCTGTGCTGACCCCCCCTGCAATGGTTAACACCTTATGAGGGAAGCACGATTATTTTGATTTCAGAAATTCTTGGATGGTACTACCTTCGATATGTACTAAGAAGCCACTCACAGAAGCCTGTGATCCATTCATCATTTATAAAAGCTCAGTATTTTACTTTCATTTGGAGGTGGTGCTTTGCATGTATACACCAGTTTTGCATGTTTATTTTTCTTATGCACAGCCTTTGGTATATGTTTGTTCATGGTTTAAACAGAATAGCGCAGGATTAAGCACGTAAAAAATCTTCTAGAATATCAACCAGAACCGCCGTAAAAGTGGGCAGGCCCAGAAACAATGATAGAGGTCTGCCATTTGATGTCCACATTTAGGACAAGAAGGGTCGTTTAAAAGGCCTATCAAGAAACCTCTGTGGGGAGAAATATAAGATCTGTGAAAAATATTAAGATACATTTCTGTGTATTTAGCAGCGGGAAACATAGCTATTGAGATATTTAGCATGCGCAATAGCCCATCAATGTCTAAGTTAGGGAAATTTTCTAGCCATTGAGCCATGCCAGTTTTGTATGTAGAGTGGTCTATCATAGTATGGAGTTGTTTATAATAAAAGGAGATAGCACCTTTAGATTGTTCCGGTCGAAGTAGCATTCAGTCCAATTGATTATCCCAATCAGTCACAGGTAACAGTCTGGAAACCGTGCTAACATAATGTTGAGCTTGGAAAAAGGCAAATTTTTGGGGGCCAATACATGGATATTTAGATAGGGCCTCCGCGTAAGATAATGGTTTATGGGATCCAGGATTGATAAGCTGTCCTAAACTATAAATTCCTGATGATCTCCAGTCATTAAAAGGATGGGCGGCCTCTTCATTTTAAAAACCCGGATTTTGTAAAAAGGGCAAATGAATAGATAGGTGTTTGTGTAATTTATATTTATGTCTCAGGGATAGCCAAACTTTTCTAGTGGTCATTAGGAGGGGGTTATTAGTTAAGTCTGCAGAGATTTCGGCATCAGTTAAGTGTAAAAAGGCTATCAGGGACACATGAGGAATAAAATTTTGTTCGAGAAGTGAATCAGTGTAGGTTTGAGTACCAGACAACCAGTCCTTAATATAACGAATGTGGGAAGCATAACTATACGTCAGGATGTCTGGAAAGTTAACTCCCCCGTTAGTCTTAGGCTGACCTAATTTAAATAGGCCAATTCTCGCACGCTTATTGTTCCAAATAAATTTCCTAAAAGCCGATGTTATCTGTGAAAGGTCTTGCCTAGTGAGCAGAAGGGGGAGAACTTGCAATGGGTAAAGGAGTTTTGGGAAATATATAATTTTAATTATATTTGTCCTACCTAAAAAAGAGAGTTGTAAATGGACCATCGCCTCAAGATCCCCCATTATTTTAGAGAGCGTCTTTCCCATATTAACACCATAGAGATCTGCAATGTTTTTGGGAAGGAAAACGCCCAAATACGGGATTTTCTTTCTAGCCAAGTGCAAGGGCAATTGCGCCGCCCACAATGGTCTATAGAAGCATTGTTTCAGATAAAGTGCACTGGATTTTTCAAAATTAACAAAAAAGCCAGAAAGAGATCCCACCCTCCCGAGCAATTCTAACAATGGTTTAAGGGACTGTTTAGGATTGGATATGTATATCAAAACATCATCCGAAAATGCAGTGACTTTCACTTCCAACGAGCCAACCGATATACCTTTTAATGTTGGCCAGGCATCTATTATACGAAGTAAGGGTTCAAGGGACAAATTAAAAAGTAAGGGAGACAAAGGGCAACCTTGGCGAGTACCTCTCGACATAATAATAGGGTCACTCCTCGTGCCATTAACCAAAATGAAAGTCATGGGGGAGCTATAGAAGAACTTTATAAGATTGATAAAATCTAGGCCGAAGTTACGAGCTAATAAAACTTTAAAAAAAAAGGGCCAGGATACCGTGTCAAAAGCTTTCTGAGCGTCTAGGCTCAGAAGCATATTTGGGGCAGTGGGATTGTTGTTGGAAGCAATAATAGAGGCAATGGCTGTACGGATACCTTTGACCAAATGTCTACCCCGGGTGAAACCTAATTGATGAGATGAGCAAAGGGAGGAGGAGAACATTTGTAAACGAGAAGACATAATTTTGGACAAAATTTTGAAGTCCACATTTAGTAGGGTAATAGGGCGATAGGAACTCACCAGTGTCGGGTCGCGGTCAGGCTTTAATATAAGGGTAGTGAAGGCTGCATTAAAAGAGGGGTATGGTGGGCACTTTTTGTGTATAGTACGGTATAGTTCTAATAAGGTCGGTATAATTTCAGTTGATAAGATTTTAAAATATTCTCCCGAGAAACCATCCGGCCCCGGGGCCTTACAGGTATGTAAGGAAGAGATTGCCGACCTGATTTCCTCTTCAGTAATTTCAGATTCTAAAAGATCAATTTGGTCTGGGTTTAGACTAGGTAAATTGGCCTCTCTGATAAGTTCGTCTAAGACCTCTGGGTCAGATGGCCCAGCGGAGTATAGGGAACAATAATAGTCATAGAAGGCTTTCGATATATCAGACGTACGTGTCAGACAAGAGGAAGTCCCAGTACCTTTAATGGAAACGATATGGTTTTTCCTTTTATAGCCTTTAGCTAGTGAGGCCAACAAGCGTCCCGTCCTGGCACCCCATCTATAATATTTATTTTTCGTGAAGTCTAGACGCGATTGAGCTTGGGAAAGTAGGAAATCCTCCAACACAGATTTAGCTTGATTATATATAGTAAATTTTTCCCCTGAGGGGTCAGCCACATACTCAGCAAACGTAGTTTGCACCATTTTGGAGAGTAAGCGGTACTGGTCTTTTTGAACTTTATTACGACCAGATACATATGAGATAATACTACCTCGCATTACAGACTTCGATGCTTCCCAGAAGAGGACCGGGTCATCCCAATGGGCAATGTTGTTATCTACATAGTCTAACCAGTTACGCTTCAAGTATTCCCGAAATTTTTCTGACTGGAATAGATATGCCGGAAATTTCCAAGTGCGGTGTGTGGGGCCCACATGCGGTGGTCTAAACGAGAATTCAATCGGCGCATGATCCGAGACCAGTATCTCAGCAATATTCGCGGAGGTCACCTCAGATATTAAAGAGTCCGCTACTAAGAAATAATCTATGCGGGAGACCATATGGTGCACCCCCGAATGGAAAGTAAAAGATTTATCCGATGAATGAAATAGTCTCCAAACATCAGTCACCTGGAGACCTATCATAAATTTCACAAGTGTAGACCAGATTGTGGAGTGTCGATTGGATGGAGTTGGAGCCTTATCCAAGGTCGGATCATGCACCGTATTGAAGTCCCCCCCGATTATCAATGAAAAAGCCTCTCGCTGTTGTAGCAGAAAAGTCATCTGAGTCAAGAATTCCGATACTTGAGTGTTGGGAGCATATATATTTAAGAGAGTGTATGTGATGTCTCCAATCTTAACATCTATCAGTAGGTACCGGCCATTAGGGTCCGGGACAGTGTTTAAAATGGTGTATGGGATGTGTCGTGCAAAGAGGATAGCCACTCCTCTAGTCTTATTAACATATGGGGCCGAGAAACAATCACTCAGCCAACCAGCGCGAAGGAAAGATCCATCCCCCTCCCTCCAATGGGTCTCCTGTAAGAAAATGATATCTGGATTGAATTTCTTAAGGTGTGATAGGACCCTCTGACGCTTAATGGGAGAATTGAGCCCACCAACATTCCACGAAAGGTATTTGATCGAGTCGTGGGGAGGCGAGTACGGTAAATTGGAGGCACTAAATGCCATCAGCCAATCCTACTCTTCGCTGCGTCCGAACCATAATACGATCTCATCGATTTATAGCGGGATCCCCTGTCCCAGCGAGCAGGGGGCAACCCATAAAACCCATCTACAGCTAGGTGTTCCCATCTCTCCACCTCCAATGCAACAAAATATAACACAAAAAGTTGAAAGTATTGTAGTATAAACACATCACAATTACCAAAAGACATAGAGCAATGCTTCAATAATCTTTTCTGAATTTTCTCGAACCAGAAATTATCATGGAGGATCGCCGTAACGGCTGTGCGATCGACCATTGGAATCAACAAAAGACAAACAGTAAATAGAAAAAGGAGATCTAGTCTCCCAAATAATAACATAGTAACCATTATTTTAAGAGGGGCGTATGGACAATAGAGCCTCGTCTCCCACCGCCAGATGAAAAATAGAGCTATGAGAGGAAAAACAACATTTATTTTGGCCTAAACATTCAGCGATTGGGAGACGTCCGGGCCAATGCTCCTGGTGAACTCAGTGGGGAGGGAGAGGGTAGGAAGTGTCTGCGGGCCTCGTCTGGGTCATCGAAAAATATTGTACGGCCATTGTCAGTAACCCTCAACCTGGCAGGGTAGAGGAGGGCAAAACGTTTTTGCGATTCCACTAAAAATTTGCAAACTGGAGAGAACGCCCTACGTTTTTGAGGGACCGCCACGGAAAAATCTTGAAAAATCAAGACGCGGGTACCGTCAATGACCAATTTTCCCAATTTTTTATAGGCTCGTAATATTATTTCCTTCGTCCTATAGTCAAAGTATCGGACTACTACAGGTCTGGGAGGGGAGTTAGGACCATCCCTCTCAATTCCCACCCTATGGACTCTTTCAACCTGGGGAAACTCCATCTTATCAGAAATACAAAGAGCAGGGATCAGTTGAGACGCTAGGTAGTCTCCTAGGAGGGAGGGTTTGACATGTTCAGGAATACCGATAAATCGGAGGTTATTGCTACGATTTCTATTCTCCAGATCATCAAGTTTGTCTTGGAGTTCCCGAATCATACCAACGGATGAGTCAGCCGAGGATTCCACAGTGTGGACTATGTCCTCTAAGTCACTAACCCTCTGCTCCACATCTGATATTCTCGAGGTATTCGAGGCCACTTCCCGTAAGGTGGACTGAAACGAATCTCTAAACTCATCTAATTTCTTATCAATATGGGGCATGAGTACCGAGAGGATCTCTTTAGCAGTTTGAGACACTGGGGGGATCGCATCCAGTTGGGGTGTGGGGTCGAGATTCCCAGCCATAGTTGTTACAGGTTGTGACTGAGAGGGGGAAGAGCCACCAGACTTATGTGATTTCCTTCTGACCATAGTTTCTGACCCAGTCCTATTTAAAAACCTCTCCATCAAGTAGGGGTTGTCCAATAGGGAAGGTCCAAAAGGGTCAGAAACAGTTCACCAGTAAATAGAAGTATCAGATGAAGTACATCTGAAATCGTAAAGTAGGACGCCCCAAAGGAATAAGTGAGTTTTCACATGACACAATATAAATAGCCCGCCCCCTGCCTATATAGTAGCAAACCAACGGGCAACCAACTGGAATGCTATAGGGAAGGTAACGTTGGCACCAAGATTATGAACACTACGTGCGCAGGGTCAATTGTGTACAATATATAATGAAAAAAAAAAAGTAAAGTGTAAATTATTCACTGAAATATACAGTAACAATGTTGTAAATATAATAAAATATCACACTTTCAGATATTGTGAGAATCTGTGATACCATTGACTAAAGGGACCATAAATGGAGATAAGATAAAATAATAATAATTACAATAATGTCAAACATCCACAAGGTGTCAGTGCCTGACAGGCTAATTTGTGAGGAGAGCCATTGAAGTATTCTTCTGCTATATTATAGTGGTATAGAGATAGGCGCAGCTATAACAAATTCAACATGAAAGAAAAAGAAAGAAAGAAAAAGAAAAAGAGAAGGTGGGAGTGAAAGAAGAAAGAAGCAATAGTAAGAGGAGAAAAATAATCGGAATAAGCAGGGAGAGAGTTCAGTGATCGGAAGGTGGGTGGGAGGGCAATTTAGCACCGAACAAACCCCCTATGAGATGCAGTTCATTAGCGGCTTGGGATCGCAGAGAGTGTCCGGATCAATCACAGTAGTGGTGTAGAATCTCACTAACTTTTCCGTGAAACAGGATGGATATCCACCCGCAGGGTATCCGCATGCCCACAGCTCCACAAATAGATAGCGTGGCCTCCAGGGTCTAGAGGGGTAGCAAGCGTCCAGGACACCACAGCGGAACCCCAGCTGCAAAGGGCAGGCTTCAGTCAAGACACAGCAGGGGGAGGGTTCAGCCGCACCGCTCGTCTAAAGGGTCAGATCTCACCAGGGGGGGATCCAGGCAGGGCCGCGAGGAGTTACCGACCCGCGCACACCAGGAGCGGCAGGACCTACGGGCCCGTACGGGGGGAGCACCAGTCAACTTTGCAGGTGTGTCGCAGGGGGGACAGGGACAAAACGGCCACTATGTTATCGGAGCCTCGGTCTCCGCGGCCCAGGAGTCGCCTCCACAATCTCAGTCTATCAGCCGCTGGGGTTCCAATAGCAGGGAAATAGTCGTGGGAGTATACGTCCCCTTCACCAGCCGCCTCCAACGGCCCGACAGCAGACCAGATGCTCCAGAAGCAGCACCCCGGGTACCTAGGCAGAGTCCAGAGCCAGTAGGTGAGGATATGGGGAGCCGAGGGGAGCAGGCCCAGCTAAGGTCAAACCTAATAAACGGCAAGCACGCCGATGATAGCCACAGGGTGACTCAGATGGAGGAGTGGGGAGCATGGGCACTCACCATGCGGCAGCCCGATCACGGGCCCGACTCCGGGGAACGGGGCTCCCATCCAGCAAATCTCACCAATAAAGCCAGCAACGGGGTCCCTAGTGCGTGAGGGAGACAATCCCAGAAGCAGATGTCAAAAATGTGGCTGGAGAACAGGCAGATGGCGGTGGATGGGGCAATCGGGAGCAGAGCTCAGTTAAGATGTGGCCATCTTGGATGCGCCACCCACCGGAAGTCCAAATTAATAATTTTCAGATTTGCTGGATTGTTGAGCTGGCAGGACTCGGACACACACACACTGTTGCAAAGAAAAACATAAAAATATATAATGTATAGAAAACATGAAAGTAACATTGTTTTTCATACCTTGGAAGGAAATGCAATGTATGACGAATACCCATAAAATCTGTCTACACACACAGCAAGTAAATGCAGGTGAAGGGAAAAGGAGGGGGAGTAGGAGAAGAGCAGAGGGTGGGTTTGGGAGAGAGAAAAGATGTTGCTGCTTTATGAACACTGCCAAGCACTGTAGTGACAGGCAGGCAGGGTTTAGTAGGTCCCCTGGAACCCACCGGGCACTATCCTTCTGCCTTGGTCACCTTGTGGGTGATCCAGCATTGCGTGCCTAACCTTCTGCATAGGCAAACATGGTGAAAGGGTTCCGGTTGCCCGGAAACCTCCCTCCGCTTGGCCAGAAGCTCAAATTATAACCACAATTGGTTAGAGAGAGATTGGTGTAGGAAGGAGGGATTTGATTTCTTTGAACACTGGGCAGACTTCTGGGTCAGACGCCATCTTCATTGTCGTGATGGATTGCACTTGAATGAGAAGGGGGTTGCAGTGCTTGGGGGAAGAATGGTCAGAAGGTTGGAGGAGATTTTAAACCAGGTGTCAGGGGGGAGGGAATAGCAAGAAATTATGGGAGTTTCACTGAGCGCAACAAGGAGTGATGTATTAAGAAAAATGGGGGTGGAGAGGGGGAAAGGGGAAAAATAGACAAAAATAGTAAACCAAGGAAAGTACAAATCAGTAAGGAAATTCAATCAACGCATAAAAATCCCAAGATGCGAGTAAATAACCTAAAGTGTATGCTTGCAAATGCAAGAAGCCTATCAAGAAAAATGGGGGAATCAGGAGTAATCGCAATGAGCGAGTAGTATGACATCATAGGAATTACTGAGATATGGTGGGATGATTTTCATGACTGGGCAGTAATTTTGGAGGGCTATACTATATTCAGGAAAGACAGGGCAAATTAAAGGGGAGGAGGAGTATGTCTTTATGTTAAGCCAATCTATAAACCGTACATAAAGGAAACTATTTATGAGTGGAAATATCAAGTGGAGGTAAATCTTCAAAGAAGCTACTAATAGGGACATGCTATAAACCGCCAGATATTAGTGTGACTGAGGAAGCACTACTCTTAAGGGGGTACACACAGAGTGATGTTCATCTTATTTCTAAGCAATCTGATTAGATTGCTTAGAAATTAGCTGAACATCGCTCCGTGTGTAGGGGTGCAGGCGAGAGTGATGTGTGGTCTCGCGCGTCGCTATCACCGGCACAATCTAGCAGTTTGCTCATTTCACCGCTAGGTGAAATGAGTGGACTCTCCGCCCCCCCCCCCCTTGCTCAGCACACATCGCGCTGTGCTGAGTGGGGGGAGAGATGTGTGCTGAGCGGTCTGTGCTTGACCGCTCAGCACACATCTATGGGAAAATCTCCCCATCGGTACTGCCCTTTACAGCAAATTGAAAAGGCTGCAGCAATACAGGAAGTGTTAATTATGGGGAACATTAACTATCCAGACATAAATTGGACATATGAGTCAAGTGATACAGCTAGGGGTAATAGGTTTTTAAACATATTTAAAGATCACTACTTGTCCCAAGTAATTGAGGAGCCAACTAGAAATAGGACTATACTTGACCTAGTTATAACAAATAATGTAGAGGTAGTATCAAATATTAATGTAAGGGAGCCCTTGGGAAACAGCGATCATAATATGATCACATTCAAAATAAGTTTCCAAAAGCAGCAATATAAGGCTTCATCTAAGGCCTTTAATTTTAGAAAAGCAAATTTTACAATGCCTAAGCACTCTCCAAAGAACATAGATTGGGACCAAGTGTTTAAAGGTAAGTGCACTGCAGAAATGTGGGACACTTTTAAAACATTGCTGGTCAAATTTACACAGAAATTCATTCCCATGGGCAACAAATGCAAGAGTACCAAGTTTAAACCAATGTCGCTAAGTAAGAAGGTAATGGTAGAAATGGATAAAAAGAGGCGTGCATTAAAAGCATTTAAATCTGATG
The DNA here is from genome assembly GCF_028390025.1 of Pseudophryne corroboree. Lineage (NCBI taxonomy): Eukaryota > Metazoa > Chordata > Amphibia > Anura > Myobatrachidae > Pseudophryne > Pseudophryne corroboree. Next base: position 185,301,394 of record NC_086447.1, read on the forward strand.
GGAATGTGGAGTCTTTCCACTACTACAAGGAATGCAACAAAAAATGCAAAAGGGAAATCAGATCTGCTAAAATAGAAAATGAAATGCAAATTCAAAAGAGCAAAACAAACCCAAAAAAGTTTTTTAAATATATAAATTGAAAAAAGGATAAAAAAAGACAATATAGGACCCTTAAAAAGCGAGTAAGATGAATTGCTTAATGATGACAATGAAAAAGCAGAGAAATTTAACGAACTCTTTTCATCAGTATTTACTAGAGAGGAAAAATGGTGGGAATAGCACATAACAATAGAAATGATAATGTCCAGTTATATAATACTTGTTTAAGTTAGGATGAAGTCCATGAGCGACTATGTAAAATTAAGATTACTACATTTCCAGGGCCTGATGGACTATACCCAAGGGTTCTAATGGAGCTAAGCTCAGAAATAGCAAAGTCCTTAAACTTAATTTTCAAAGTTTCAATTACATCAAGCACGGGTCCTAGGGACTGGCGAACAGTAGATGTATTGCCATTATTTAAAAAGGGAAGTAAGACACATCCTGGAAATTACAGACCGTTAAGTCTGAAATCTATAGTGGGGAAAATATTGGAAGGTATATTAAGGAATATCATTCAGGAGTAGATGGGGTCCTACAAGATCATTAATAGGAACCAGTATGGGTTTGTGACTCGGGATAGGTCATGTCAAACTAACTTAAGCTTCTATGAAGAAGTGAGTGAGAACTTAGATCTGGGAAATGCTGTGGATGTGGTCTTTTTAGATTTTACTAAAGCCTTTGACATAGTGCCTCACATGAGGTTGATTTATAAATTAAGTGAGCTTGGCCTAGGAAGCTGCATTTGTACAGTACTTGGGTCAAAAATTGGTTGGAAAACAGGAACAGAGAGTGGTGGTCAATGGAACATTTTCTAGCTGGGCTAAGGTATTAAGTGATGTACCTCAAGGGTCTGTACTAGGGTCACTTCTGTTTAACATATTTATAAAAACATAGGAGAAGGTCTTCAGAGTAAAGCGTCCTTTTTTTGCAGATGACACCAAACTGTGTAAGATAATTAATTCAGATTAGGATGTTGTCTCTCTTCAGAACGACTTCATTAAACTGGAGGTTTGGGTAGCTAAGTGGAGTATGAGATTTAATATAGAGAAATGCAAAGTTATGCATTTTGGGACCAAAAACAAACATGCAATCTATAAATTAAATGGGGTAAATGTAGGGAAATTGGAAATGGAGAAGGATTTGGGGGTGCTCATTGACAGTAGACTTAGCAGCATTGCCGAATGTCAGGATGCAGCGGCAAAGGTCAAAAAGTTACTTATTAGCATGCATTAAACGGGGAATAGAGACAAGAGAACCCTGCCACTGTATAAATCATCGGTACGGCCGCATTTAAAATACTCTGTATAGTTCTGGGCACCAGACTATAAAAAAGACATAATGGAACTTGAAAAGGGACAGAGAAGAGCTAGAAAATTGATTAAGGGCTGAGAGTGATTGGATTATGGGGGTCATTCCGAGTTGTTCGCTCGCAAGCTGCTTTTAGCAGCTTTGCACACGCTAAGCCGCCGCCTACTGGGAGTGAATCTTAGCTTATCAAAATTGCGAACGAAAGATTAGCAGAATTGCGAATAGACACCTCTTAGCAGTTTCTGAGTAGCTCCAGACTTACTCGGCATCTGCGGTCAGTTTCGTTCCTGGTTTGATGTCACAAACACACCCAGCGTTCGCCCAGACACTCCTCCGTTTCTCCAGCCACTCCCGCGTTTTTCCCAGAAACGGTAGCGTTTTTTCACACACACCCATAAAACGGCCAGTTTCCGCCCAGAAACACCCACTTCCTGTCAATCACATTACGATCACCAGAACGAAGAAAAAACCTCGTAATGCCGTGAGTAAAAAACCTAACTGCATAGCAAATTTACTTGGCGCAGTCGCACTGCGGACATTGCGCATGCGCATTAGCGACTAATCGCTCCGTTGTGAGAAAAAAATACAGAGCGAACAACTCGGAATGACCCCCCATGAGGAAAGGTTAGATATGTTTAAACTAGAAAAGAGGCGACTGAGAGAGGACATTATTAATATTTACAAATACATTAAGGGTCAGTACATGGAGCTATCAGGCGATTTGCTTATCGAGAGATCTGTACACAGGACACGCGGTCACCCCCTAAGGTTAGAGGAGGGGAAGTTTCATACCCAGCGAAGGAAGGTGATCTTCACAGTACAGGCAGTAAAGATATGTAATTCTCTGCCAGAGTAGGTTGTAATGGATGACTTAATTGATATGTTTAAGAAAGGGTTAACATATTTTTAGCTGAAAAAGGCAACCAAGTATATAACTTTTAATAATAATGTATGCTAGTACGGTATATGGATCAGTAAAAGTAAATCCAGAGCATAGCAGTAGATCAAAATATAGGTTGAACTCGATGCACATATTGGGCAATATTTACTAAAAAATCGAGTTTGTCCGATTTGTGTTTTTTTTTCTAAGTCCCAACACGGGAATTCACTAAGCACCAATCTCGGCAGTGTTTGGACTATTCGTAATGGTTTGATTTTCAAAGTTCAGAAATACGAATGAATAGACCATCGGTCAAACGCGGCTGTTATTTCATACAACACGGGTATTCATTATTCATTCGTATTTGGGTGTTAGTCTCTGAGTGCTCAATTGCGGTCGTATTTTTTTGCGATTCGTTAAAAAAAGCGGCCAAAAAAATAGACCTGCTTTTTCAGCCGTGTTTACATGTGTTGCAACTCAAAAATCAATCACACCTGAATACGGATGCCTATAAAAGGATGTTAGGCCCAATTCAATCCACCTCCACTCAGAAATGGCATCAGGACTGTGGACCAGTGATATTTTGTGTGCTGTGGGATTCCTCAGACTCAGACATCAGCCTGTAAGTAACCAGGGCCAACAAACTGAACATGGTCAGCAGGTTGTACAGGTTCCGCGGAGGCTGCGCAGGCCTCGTTTTTTTAGGGGGCATTTAAACTTGAATTTATTGTCCGATGATATGGTCATACAGATGTTCCGTCTAAATCATAATAACATTTTCCGTCCGTATGACCTTGTCAAACTGGGCCTAGACCCTGAGACAGCAAGCTCTCACTCTGTCTCAGGCCTGCACAAATTTCTGGCTGTGTTGCACTTTATGGCTACTGGCAGCTTTCAGGCTGTGTCTGGGGATGTCATAGGAATCTCACAGCACTCATTTTCGAGAATATTAACACAGGTGATGTATACCTAACTACCTCTTTTTTTAAAAAAAATTTCTCGTGGCCAGTTCTGTCCTAAAATCTCATGTTTATTGTTCTTTCAAATATACACACAGGTGTTGGCTGTTTTGCAGCCCCACATCGATGCCTCAATCTGCTTCCCTACCCAGGAGTCTCAGTGGCATGTCGTCAGGGTAGATTTCTATGAGCTGGCTGGCATGCCCAATGTGCTTGGAGCCATAGATTGCACACACATTCAGCTGAGACTACCTAGGGGCAGGCAGCACATCTATACTAATCGACATCTAGAGCACTCCACAAATGTGCAGGTGGTTTGTGATCAAATCTCAAAATAATGAGTGTTGTTGCTGGTTACCCTGGGGGCTGCCATGACTCCTTCATCCTCAGTCAGTCATCCCTCTTTGATAAGTTTGAGGATGGACAAATGCCAGATGGATGGCTGCTGGGTATGTAATTTGATATGTGTAGGGCTGCGTATACTTTGTCCAAATACAGGGGCATATGTATTAACCTGTAGAAGGCATAAAGAAGTGTGAAACCAGTGATATGTGCAAGGTGATAAAGGCACCAGCCAATCAGCTCCTATATGTAAATGAACATTTAGGATCAGATTGTCCGCAGCCTTTATTACCTTGCACATATCACTGGTTTAACACTTCCTTATGCCTTCTACAGGTTAATACATCTGCCCCACAGTGTGTTATTTATGTGTTGCTGTATCTTAACATGAATCATGTTACTATATCTGTCTTTTAGGTGATGGAGGATATGGCTGTTTCTCTTGGCTTCTAACTCCATTGTCCCGACCTGATACCCCTGCTGAACACAATTACAATCATGCACATAAGTCCACGCGGAATGTGATAGAAAGATGTTTCGGTGTGCTGAAATCTAGGTTTCGGTGTCTGGATAAGTCTGGTGGCCTTTTGTTGTATAGTCCCTCGAAGGTGACTCAAATTGTGTTCTGCTGCTGCTTTCTTCATAACATGTGTTTGCAACAACATCTGCCACATCTGTTGAGGAGGAGGATGAAGAAAGCAGCCAGCAAGCAGAGGAATTAGAGACATCTGGTGATACTTGGAGTACAGATGTAGGGAGGCAGGTTAGGCAAGAGCTCATCACTCGCTATTTCTAAGGTAAGTTTGGTTTGCTTATTTCATTTGTTGTGTAATCATAAATAGATGTTGGCCCATTTTTAATTTAAACACCATTACTCAGAATTGGTCTGTCACCTTGAGACATACAAACATACCCTCGCTTTATGCAAAACAAATGTCGCATGTGTATTGTGTTTTTCTCTAACGTCCTAAGTGGATGCTGGGGACTCCGTAAGGACCATGGGGGGGTAGCGGCTCCGCAGGAGACTGGGCACAAAAGTAAAGCTTTAGAACTACCTGGTGTGCACTGGCTCCTCCCCCTATGACCCCCCTCCAAGCCTCAGTTAGATTTTTGTGCCCGAACGAGAAGGGTGCACACTAGGTGGCTCTCCTGAGCTGCTTAGTGAAAAGTTTAGTTTTAGGTTTTTTATTTTCAGTGAGACCTGCTGGCAACAGGCTCACTGCATCGAGGGACTAAGGGGAGAAGAAGCGAACTCACCTGCGTGCAGAGTGGATTGGGCTTCTTAGGCTACTGGACATTAGCTCCAGAGGGATGATCACAGGCCCAGCCATGGATGGGTCCCAGAGCCGCGCCGCCGGCCCCCTTACAGAGCCAGAAGACAGAAGAGGTCCGGAAAATCGGCGGCAGAAGACGTCCTGTCTTCACCAAGGTAGCGCACAGCACTAAAAAAAAAAACAAAAAACCTAGGCGCTAATTTTTACGGGAAAATTAAATATATTTATATATATATATATAAATATATACACATGCAAATATGCACATGTATATCCAGTTTAATCGTATCTCTTTAGTTCCCGTTCGCTGCTGCAAACAAACTTCTGTATGTTTGTAATTGTATATAAGAAATAGGAAAAAGATACAGCAGCGCCTGGGATCAACAGAGCATACAATATAGCACAATTAGTCAATTAATTACACATGCAAATATAAGTCACCGAGTGTCAAATCAATCCAACCCAATCAATAATGCACATAAAATGTTTTAATATAACACAATGGAATTGTATTTAAAATATACTGTGCACAGTATTAAATTGGAAAAATGCTTTGAAAAAGCCAAAAGAGAGAACATATAAAACATAAACATAAAAATGTGTCCACTATTGAACACAGTAGTATAGCATGTATAATATCACAGACCTGTCTCAGTTAGAAAATGTGATCATTAAGAAACACTGTTGCGCAATTTAACTTGAAACAATGACTATGAGAACAGTGTATAGTCCTCAACAATGTATAGTAATAAGTAAGTTCGGACAGATATCTCAGTTCATCAAGTCCATATATATAAATAATAATAATGAGTAATGTTCTTGTTAAATGATGTTCATGCAGAGGAAAAATAAATATGAATACTTGTTCTCTGAAACATATACGTGTGGCGTCCCACCGTATTGTTACCTGGTGAGTAATAAAAATGGAACCGATGGTCAGATTAACCACACCTCGTGTGGCTGCTGAATAGATAGAAAATATCGAGACCGCTGATCCCTGGTTAATTAACAAAGGGAAAGGTGCGAATACTGAACGCCCTCCAAGCCTCAGTTAGATTTTTGTGCCCGAACGAGAAGGGTGCACACTAGGTGGCTCTCCTGAGCTGCTTAGTGAAAAGTTTAGTTTTAGGTTTTTTATTTTCAGTGAGACCTGCTGGCAACAGGCTCACTGCATCGAGGGACTAAGGGGAGAAGAAGCGAACTCACCTGCGTGCAGAGTGGATTGGGCTTCTTAGGCTACTGGACATTAGCTCCAGAGGGATGATCACAGGCCCAGCCATGGATGGGTCCCAGAGCCGCGCCGCCGGCCCCCTTACAGAGCCAGAAGACAGAAGAGGTCCGGAAAATCGGCGGCAGAAGACGTCCTGTCTTCACCAAGGTAGCGCACAGCACTGCAGCTGTGCGCCATTGCTCCTCAGCACACTTCACACTTCGGTCACTGAGGGTGCAGGGCGCTAGGGGGGGGCGCCCTGAGCAGCAATAAAAACACCTTGGCTGGCGAAAATACATCACATATAGCCCCCAGGGCTATATGGATGAATTTTAACCCCTGCCAGAATCCATAAAAAAGCAGGAGAAAAGTCCGCGAAAAATGGGCGGGGCCTATCTCCTCAGCACACTGGCGCCATTTTCCCTCACAGCTCAGTTGGAGGGAAGCTCCCCTGGCTCTCCCCTGCAGTCACTACACTACAGAAAGGGTTAAAAAAGAGAGGGGGGCACTAATTAGGCGCAGTATTAACAATACAGCAGCTATAAGGGGAAAAACACTTATATAAGGTTATCCCTGTATATATATAGCGCTCTGGTGTGTGCTGGCAAACTCTCTCTCTGTCTCCCCAAAGGGCTAGTGGGGTCCTGTCCTCTATCAGAGCATTCCCTGTGTGTGTGCTGTGTGTCGGTACGTTTGTGTCGACATGTATGAGGAGAAAAATGATGTGGAGACGGAGCAGATTGCCTGTAATAGTGATGTCACCCCCTAGGGGGTCGACACCTGAGTGGATGAACTGTTGGAAGGAATTACGTGACAGTGTCAGCTCTGTATAAAAGACAGTGGTTGACATGAGACAGCCGGCTACTCAGCTTGTGCCTGTCCAGACGTCTCATAGGCCGTCAGGGGCTCTAAAGCGCCCGTTACCTCAGATGGCAGATATAGACGCCGACACGGATACTGACTCCAGTGTCGACGGTGAAGAGACAAATGTGACTTCCAGTAGGGCCACACGTTACATGATTGAGGCAATGAAAAATGTTTTACACATTTCTGATAATACGAATACCACCAAAAAGGGGTATTATGTTCGGTGAGGAAAAACTACCTGTAGTTTTCCTGAATCTGAGAAATTAAATGAGGTGTGTGATGATGCGTGGGTTTCCCCCGATAACAACTGATAATTTCTAAAATGTTATTGGCATTATATCCTTTCCCGCCAGAGGTTAGGGTGCGTTGGGAAACACCCCCTAGGGTAGATAAAGCTCTCACACGCTTGTAAGAACAAGGGCTCTACCCTCTCCTGAGATGGCCGCACTTAAGGATCCTGCTGATAGAAAGCAGGAGGGTATCCTAAAATGTATTTACACACATACTGGTGTTATACTGCGACCAGCAATCGCCTCAGCCTGGATGTGCAGTGCTGGGTTGGCGTAGTCGGATTCCCTGACTGAAAATATTGGTACCCTAGATAGGGACAGTATATTATTGCCTATAGAGCATTTGAAAGATGCATTTCTATATATGCGTGATGCACAGCGGAATATTTGCCGACTGGCATCAAGTCTAAGTGCGTTGTCCATTTCTACCAGTAGAGGGTTATGGACACGACAGTGGTCAGGTGATGCGGATTCCAAACGGCATTTGGAAGTATTGCCTTATTAAGGGGAGGAGTTATTTGGGGTCGGTCTTTCAGACCTGGTGGCCACGGCAACAGCTGGGAAATCCACGTTTGTACCCCTGGTCGCCTCTCAACATGAGAAGACGCCGTATTATCAGGCGCAGTCTTTTCGTGGACAAGCGGGCAAAAGGTTCCTCATTTCTGCCCCGTGACAGAGGGAGAGGAAAAAGGCTGCAGAAATCAGCCAGTTCCCAGGAACAGAAACCCTCTCCCGCCTCTGCCAAGCCCTCAGTATGACGCTGGGGCTTTACAAGCAGAATCAGGCACGGTGGGGGGCCCGTCTCAATGAATTTCAGCGTGCAGTGGGCTCACTCGCAAGTAGACCCCTGGATCCTTCAGGTGATATCTCAGGGGTACAAATTGGAATTCGAGACGTCTCCCCCTCGCCGTTTCCTAAAGTCGGCTTTACCGATGTCTCCTTCTGACAGGGAGACAGTTTTGGAAGCCATTCACAAGCTGTATTCCCAGCAGGTGATAATCAAGGTACCCCTCCTGCAACAGGGAACGGGGTATTATTCCACACTGTTGTGGTACCGAAGCCGGACGGCTCGGTGAGACCGATTCTAAATCTAAAATCTTTGAACACTTACATACAGAGGTTCAAATTCAAGATTGAGTCACTCAGAGCAGTGATTGCGAACCTGGAAGAAGGGGACTACATGATGTCTCGGGACATCAAGGATGCTTACCTTCATGTCCCAATTTACCCTTCTCACCAAGGGTACCTCAGGTTTATGGTACAGAACTGTCACTATCAGTTCAGACGCTGCCGTATGGATGGTCCATGGCACCCCGGGTCTTTACCAAGGTAATGGCCGAAATTATGATATTCCTTCGAAGGAAGGGAATTTTAGTTATCCCTTACTTGGACGATTCCCTGATAAGGGTAAGATCCAGGGAACAGTTGGAGGTCGGTGTAGCACTATCTCAGGTAGTGTTGCGGCAGCACGATTGGATTCTCAATATTCCAAAATCGCAGCTGGTTCCGACGACTCGTCTTCTGTTCCTAGGGATGATCCTGGACACAGTCCAGAAAAAGGTGTTTCTCCCGGAGGAGAAAGCCAGGGAGTTATCCGAGCTAGTCAGGAACCTCCTAAAACCGAGCCAACTCTCAGTGCATCAATGCACAAGGGTTCTGGGTAAAATGGTGGCTTCCTACGAAGCAATCCCATTCGGCAGATTCCACGCAAGAACTTTCCAGTGGGACCTGCTGGACAAATGGTCCGGGTCGCATCTTCAGATGCATCAGCGGATAACCCTGTCACCAAGGACAAGGGTGTCCCTCCTGTGGTGGTTGCAGAGTGCTCATCTTCTAGAGGGCCGCAGATTCGGCATTCAGGACTGGGTCCTGGTGACCACGGATGCCAGCCTGCGAGGCTGGGGAGTAGTCACACAGGGAAGGAATTTCCAGGGCTTATGGTCAAGCCTGGAGACATCACTTCACATAAATATCCTGAAGCTAAGGGCCATTTACAATGCTATAAGCTTAGCAAGACCTCTGCTTCAAGGTCAGCCGGTGTTGATCCAGTCGGACAACATCACGGCAGTCACCCACGTAAACAGACAGGGTGGCACAAGAAGCAGGAGGGCAATGGCAGAAGCTGCAAGGATTCTTCGCTGGGCGGAAAATCATGTGATAGCACTGTCAGCAGTATTCATTCCGGGAGTGGACAACTGGGAAACAGACTTCCTCAGCAGACACGACCTCCACCCGGGAGAGTGGAGACTTCACCCAGAAGTCTTCCACATGATTATAAACCGTTGGGAAAAACTCGACAGGTATTGCGCCAGGTCAAGGGACCCTCAGGCAATAGCTGTAGACGCTCTGGTAACACCGTGGGTGTACCAGTCAGTGTATGTGTTCCCTCCTCTGCCTCTCATACCCAAGGTACTGAGATTGATAAGATGGAGAGGAGTAAGCACTATATTCGTGGCTCCGGATTGGCCAAGAAGGACTTGGTAACCGGAACTTCAAGAGATGCTCACGGAGGATCCGTGGCCTCTACCTCTTAGAAGGGACCTGCTCCAGCAAGGACCCTGTCTGTTCCAAGACTTACCGCGGCTGCGTTTGACGGCATGGCGGTTGAACGCCGGATCCTGAAGGAAAAAAGGCATTCCGGATGAAGTCATCCCTATCCTGATCAAAGCCAGGAAGGATGTAACCGCAAAACATTATCACCGCATTTGGCGAAAATATGTTGCGTGGTGCGAGGCCAGTAAGGCCCGACGGAGGAAATTCAACTGGGTCGATTCCTACATTTCCTGCAAACAGGAGTGTCTATGGGCCTGAAATTGGGGTCCATTAAGGTTCAAATTTCGGCCCTGTCAATTTTCTTCCAAAAAGAACTAGCTTCAGTCCCTGAAGTTCAGACGTTTGTAAAAGGGGTACTGCATATACAGCCTCCTTTTGTGCCTCCAGTGGCACTTTGAGATCTCAATGTAGTTTTTGGGTTCCAAAAGTCACATTGGTTTGAACCACTTAAGTCTGTGGAGTTAAAATATCTCACATGGAAAGTGGTCATGCTGTTGGCCCTGGCCTGGGCCAGGCGCGTGTCAGAATTGGCGGCTTTATCCTATAAAAGCCCTTATCTGATTTTCCATTCGGACAGGGCGGAATTGAGGACTCGTCCTCAGTTTCTCCCTAAGGTGGTTTCAGCGTTTCACCTGAACCAACCTATTGTGGTGCCTGCGGCTACTAGGGACTTGGAGGACTCCAAGTAGCTAGACGTTGTCAGGGCCCTGAAAATATATGTTTCCAGGACGGCTGGAGTCAGAAAATCTGAATCGCTGTTTATCCTGTATGCACCCAACAAGCTGGGTGCTCCTGCTTCTAAGCAGACTATTGCTCGTTGGATTTGTAGTACAATTCAGCTTGCACATTCTGTGGCAGGCCTGCCACAGCCAAAAATCTGTAAATGCCCACTCCACAAGGAAGGTGGGCTCATCTTGGGCGGCTGCCCGAGGGGTCTCGGCTTTACAACTTTGCCAAGCAGCTACTTGGTCAAAAGCAAATACGTTTGTAAAATTCTACAAAATTGATACCCTGGCTGAGGAGGACCTGGAGTTCTCTCATTTGGTGCTGCAGAGTCATCCGCACTCTCCCGCCCGTTTGGGAGCTTTGGTATAATCCCCATGGTCCTTACGGAGTCCCTAGCATCCACTTAGGACGTTAGAGAAAATAAGAATTTACTTACCGATAATTCTATTTCTCGTAGTCCGTAGTGGATGCTGGGCGCCCATCCCAAGTGCGGATTGTCTGCAATACTGGTACATAGTTATTGTTACCAAAAAATCGGGTTATTGCTGTAGTGAGCCATCTTTTCTAGAGGCTCCTCTGTTATCATGCTGTTAACTGGGTTTAGATCACGAGTTATACGGTGTGATTGGTGTGGCTGGTATGAGTCTTACCCGGGATTCAAAATCCTTCCTTATTGTGTACGCTCGTCCGGGCACAGTATCCTAACTGAGGCTTGGAGGGGGGTCATAGGGGGAGGAGCCAGTGCACACCAGGTAGTTCTAAAGCTTTACTTTTGTGCCCAGTCTCCTGCGGAGCCGCTACCCCCCCATGGTCCTTACGGAGTCCCCAGCATCCACTACGGACTACGAGAAATAGAATTATCGGTAAGTAAATTCTTATTATTTTAAAAGTCAAAACAACAGATTATGAGTGGCATGCATTAAGTCTGTCACGTCTGGCAGGGTTTGAGGATCCGGCAGCTGAGATTTGCCCGAGGAGGTAGCAGGCTATGAATGAACCAGATGAGGGGGCTGGATATAGTTCCTTCGCATGGGACACGGAGCAATGAAGAACGTAGGCGGGGTTTGAGAGTCAATGGAAAGTATTTATTATGTACAGGGCTGAGGTAGGGAACTGAGGCTGAAGCACAATGGTTAAAGACGTGGCTGGAGGTGAAGAACTGCGGACTGTGATTTGAAAGACGAGACTGTAGATGATGAACTGTGGAACTGTGGATGGTAGTTGAAAATGTGGCTGGAGACAAGGACTGTGGACTGTGGTAAACGAGGCTTGAAGATAATAATCTGCAGGCTGAGGTCAGTGGTACAAAGGCGTGGCTGGTGAAGGAGATCTCTGGAGTGTGGCTTGAAAGACGAGGCAGAAGACCCGGGGCCGACTGTGCCCAAAGAGTCTTACTGGACCGGGTTTTCCAGGAGCACTTCCACAGGCAGTAGCAGGCAAGAAACGGCAGGGCTGCAGCAGCAACAGAGAACCGACCAAGCAGGATCAGGAGGAACCAAGATACAGCAGGAATCCTGGGAGCACAGGCTAAAGCACCTACAACAGGGTTGTAACTTGAAGCACTGGCATCCCTGTCCTAAACCAGCCCCCTTTTATAGGGAGAGCTTCCCCTGGATTGGCTGGAAGAAACAGGAAACAGGAACTATGCTTAAAACTTGGTCTCCAACATGGCGGCGCCCAGTAATGCAGACCTTTTTGCAAAGCCACATTGCTCACTGCCCCTGGTCTCCAAGCAACGGTTCAGCAAGAGCGACCCGCTGTAGCGGCGTCCCGCCGCCACGAGCAGACCCCCTCTCCTCCGCTACTGCTGCCCACGGATCCGGCGCAGCAGCCCACCTCCGCCGCTGCCCGCACAACACCAAGGAAGCCAGCCCCGCGGCCCCAGCGTACCGGTAAGACTCCGGACGCTGACAGTACCCCCCCTTTTGCGGGTGGACTCCGGACACCTATGTGGTTTAGTTGGAAACTTGGCATGAAATGTCCGAAGAAGTCTTGGAGCATGGACATCCTCTGCATCTACCCAAGATCTCTCCTCTGGCCCATACCCTTTCCAATCAACAAGGTACTGGATGCGACCATAACGTCTGCGAGAATCGAGGATCTTTTGAATCTCAAATTCATCTCCAAGTGCTGATTGGATCTTGGGTGATTTAGGCAGAGCGGCTTTAAACCGATTAAGTACTAGTGGTTTTAAGAGAGAAATATGAAATGCATTAGGAATTCTTAACTGCGGAGGTAATTTCACTTTGTAAGCCACAGGATTCAACACTCTTTCGATTGGGTAAGGCCCGATAAATCTGGGAGCAAACTTTTTTGTAGGAACCTTTAATCTTAGGTTACGTGTGGAAACCCAAACCCGATCTCCTACCTTAAGGTTTGGTACAGCTTTTCGTTTCAGATCTGCATAGGTCTTATATCTCTTGGATGTCTTGAGCAAAGTCTTGTGAACTTGTTTCCAGGCTTCAGTAAATTGACGAAGTGTTGACTCTGCGGCCGGAACCTCGAGCGTAGGCAGAAGTTGGAAGTCAGGAACTCTTGGATGGTAACCATAATTAATGAAGAATGGAGAAGATTTTGTGGCAGAGTGATAAAGATTGTTATGGGCAAATTCTGCGAATGGGAGGAAGTCCAGCCAGTCGTCCTGTGAGGAGGACATGAATAAACGCAGAAAAGTCTCCAGATCCTGGTTCACTCTCTCTGTTTGACCATCCGTTTGAGGATGATATCCTGAGGAGAAGTTTAATTTCACGCCAAGAGCAGAACATAGGGATCTCCAAAACCTGGCCACAAATTGAGGACCTCTATCAGACACGATCTCCCGGGGTAGACCATGGAGTCGAAAGATCTCTGCTATAAACAATTTTGCCAACTGGGATGCAGATGGAAGATTAACCAGAGGAACAAAGTGTGCCATTTTAGAGAATCGGTCAACTATGACCCATACGGTGTTCCGCCCACCAGACATAGGTAAATCTGTAATAAAGTCCATAGAAATATGCGTCCATGGTCTTAGTGGTACCGGCAAAGGATGGAGTAACCCGGCTGGTGGACCTTTGGGACTTTTATGCTGGGCACATTTTGGACAGGCAGCTACGAATTCCTGAACGTCAGTCCTGAGATGAGGCCACCAGTAGGAGCGTTGAATGAATTTAAGTGTCTTATGACCGCCCGCATGGCCCATGAAGGAGGAGGAGTGAGCCCATGTAAGAAGTTTTTTGCGAAGATTTGGTGCAACGAAGATCTTCCCTGGAGGAGGAAGTGGAGAGGTATTAGTTGCAGAAAAAGAGGTGGATTCCAGGATAAATTGCTCTTTTGAACGGTCAGAGGGTTCTTCTGAACTTAGGGAGCGAGATAATGCATCTGCCTTTTTGTTGAGGGAACCTGGTCTGTAACTGAGTTTAAAATTAAAACGGGTAAAGAAGAGTGCCCATCTTGCTTGGCGTGGGTTCAGACATCGGGCTGACTGTAGATACAGGAGGTTCTTGAGATCCGTGGTCACCGAAATTGGATGCTGAGCTCCCTCCAACAAATACCTCCACTCCTCAAAGGCCAACTTAATTGCCAGTAATTCCTGTTCCCCAATAGCGTAATTCTGTTCAGCGGGGGAGAATCTTCGCGAGAAGAATGCACAAGGATGGACCTTCTTGTCCTCGAAAAGCTGGGATAATACTGCTCCTACTCCTACAGTAGTGGCATCAACCTCCACCAAGAACGGACAGGTGAGATCGGGTTGTTGAAGAACTGGAGCAGTCGTGAAGGCCTCCTTTAAAGATGAAAAAGCTTCCAAAGCCTCCGGAGACCACTTGGCAGGATCAGCTCCCTTCCTAGTTAATGCGGTTATAGGAGCTATGACAGAAGAATAATTTTGAATGAATCTTCGGTAGAAGTTAGCAAACCCCAGGAAACATTGAATTCCTTTAAGGGTAGCTGGAAGTGCCCAATCCTGAATCGCCTGGACTTTAGCGGGGTCCATCTGTAACCTCTGCCCTGAAAGAATGTAACCGAGGAATGGAATCGTGGGTACTTCAAAGGTGCACTTCTCTAATTTACAGAATAACTGATTCCTTCGTAAACGAGTTAACACTTCTTTGACTTGTTCCCGGTGGGTTTTCAGATCCCTAGAAAAAATGAGGATGTCATCCAGATACACTACCAAGCAGTCATAGAGGAGATCTCTGAAGATTTCGTTAACGAACTCTTGAAAGACGGCTGGGGCGTTGCATAGGCCAAAAGGCATTACCAGGTATTCGTAATGGCCATCGCGGGTATTAAATGCCGTCTTCCATTCGTCCCCTGGGCGAATACGTATAAGATTGTAGGCCCCCCGTAAGTCCAACTTAGTAAATACAGTAGCTCCTTTAACATGGTCGAACAGTTCTGGAATCAGAGGTAACGGATATCTGTTCTTAATTGTTATGTCATTGAGACCTCTATAGTCAATACAGGGCCGCAACCCCCCATCCTTCTTTTTGACGAAGAAAAACCCTGCTCCGGCCGGAGATGTAGAAGACCTGATGAACCCTTTCTCCAAGTTCTCCCGTATATACTCCGACATGGCCTGTGTCTCGGGAAGTGAGAGAGGGTAAATTCGACCTCGTGGAGGAGTCTTACCGGGTACTAGCTCAATGGGACAATCCCACGTA
The DNA here is from genome assembly GCF_028390025.1 of Pseudophryne corroboree. Classification (NCBI taxonomy): domain Eukaryota; kingdom Metazoa; phylum Chordata; class Amphibia; order Anura; family Myobatrachidae; genus Pseudophryne; species Pseudophryne corroboree. The sequence goes on from NC_086447.1 coordinate 185,316,548, forward strand.
CGATGCGGAGGCAAGGTGTCCGCCCCATGCTTACTGAAAACATCTTGAAAAGATTGGTACTCCACAGGAAGGCTGGAAGGGTTGGAAGAACAGAGAGGTCTAACTGAAGGTAAACAGTTCTGAAAGCAGTCTTGTCCCCAAGAGAGAACATCCATAGTTTGCCAATCTATGTGGGGATTGTGTCTGATTAACCATGGAAACCCTAGGATTAGTTCATGAGAGGCTTTAGGAATTACAAGGAAAGAGATTTTTTCTGAATGGAGAACTCCGACCTTCATCTTGAGAGGAATAGTACGAAAGGATATAATACCCTCTGGGATATAACTTCCATCCACTGCGGTAACAGAAATGGTACGATCCAAAGGAACCGTTTGTATTCCAGATCGTTTGACCAGAGCTGACGTAATGAAGCTTTCGGCGGCTCCGGAGTCGAGTAGTGCAGGGATGAGAAGAGAAGAAGAAGGGAGCTCCAATTGGGTTAACAGGACAGACTCTTTCTTGGTATGTAATTCTGAGAATTCTCCTAGCTTGACCTCTCCAGCACAAACTAGGAGCGGGCGTTTCCTGGACGTAGACTGCAAGTTTTAACAAAGTGATCAGATGCACCACAATACAGGCAGAGGTTCCCTTGTCGCCGTCTCTGACGTTCTTCATTGGAGAGGTGGGAGCGATTAATCTGCATGGGTTCTTCCACAGTTGGTGATGATGGTGTTGGTGGAAGAACAACTCTAGGCTTAGGGCGATCTGACCGCAACCTCTCCATACAGCGTTCTTTGTACCTCAGATCTAACTTATTGCATAAAGAAATTAGTTTATCCAACTTATCAGGTACATCCTGAGTTGCGAGGTCATCTTTGATTTTTTCGGAGAGACCGCTCCAGAAAGCTGCAATGAGAGCCTCCTCGTTCCAGTTCAGTTCTGAGGAAAGGGTGCGAAACTGGATCACGTACTGACTGACCGTACGCGTGCCCTGACGCAGGCGCAGGATCTCCAATGAGGCGGCAGAAGTCCTGCCCGGTTCATCGAAGATTCTTCGAAAGGTGGCCATGAATTCTGGATAGTTAGATAAGATGGGATCCATCCTCTCCCACAAAGGTGAAGCCCATTCCAACGCTTGCCCGGTAAGTAAAGAAATTATATAGGCTACTTTGGTTCGTGCTGATGGAAAGTTGGCCGACTGTAGTTCGAACTGGATTTCGCACTGGTTAAGAAACCCGCGGCATTGTTTTGGATTCCCATCAAATTTACTGGGAGGTGGCAAATGCAAACGTGGAAGTGGTACTGGTACAGGAGGAAGCAGGACCGGAGGTGCCAATGTGGGAGCAGCTGTAGATACTTGAGGTGCCGTCATGGCAACACAGAGAGAATCGAGACGTTCGGACATACTCTGCATGAACTGCATGATTTGAGATTGTGTGGCCTCCTGCTTACTTAAGCGAGACCAGATATCTGCAGTTGAATCCCCTCCTGAGGCCTGATCACCCGTCGAATCCATTGGGCCAGTGCTTACTGTCACGTCTGGCAGGGTTTGAGGATCCGGCAGCTGAGATTTGCCCGAGGAGGTAGCAGGCTATGAATGAACCAGATGAGGGGGCTGGATATAGTTCCTTCGCATGGGACACGGAGCAATGAAGAACGTAGGCAGGGTTTGAGAGTCAATGGAAAGTATTTATTATGTACAGGGCTGAGTTAGGGAACTGAGGCTGAAGCACAATGGTTAAAGACGTGGCTGGAGGTGAAGAACTGCGGACTGTGATTTGAAAGACGAGACTGTAGATGATGAACTGTGGAACTGTGGATGGTAGTTGAAAATGTGGCTGGAGACAAGGACTGTGGACTGTGGTAAACGAGGCTTGAAGATAATAATCTGCAGGCTGTGGTCAGTGGTACAAAGGCGTGGCTGGTGAAGGAGATCTGTGGAGTGTGGCTTGAAAGACGAGGCAGAAGACCCGGGGCCGACTGTGCCCAAAGAGTCTTACTGGACCGGGTTTTCCAGGAGCACTTCCACAGGCAGTAGCAGGCAAGAAACGGCAGGGCTGCAGCAGCAACAGAGAACCGACCAAGCAGGATCAGGAGGAACCAAGATACAGCAGGAATCCTGGGAGCACAGGCTAAAGCACCTACAACAGGGTTGTAACTTGAAGCACTGGCATCCCTGTCCTAAACCAGCCCCCTTTTATAGGGAGAGCTTCCCCTGGATTGGCTGGAAGAAACAGGAAACAGGAACTATGCTTAAAACTTGGTCTCCAACATGGCGGCGCCCAGTAATGCAGACCTTTTTGCAAAGCCACATTGCTCACTGCCCCTGGTCTCCAAGCAACGGTTCAGCAAGAGCGACCCGCTGTAGCGGCGTCCCGCTGCCACGAGCGGACCCCTCACCTCCGCTACTGCTGCCCATGGATCCGGCGCAGCAGCCCACCTCCGCCGCTGCCCGCACAACGCCAAGGAAGCCAGCCCCGCGGCCCCAGCGTACCGGTAAGACTCCGGACGCTGACAAAGTCTGGATAAGTGTTCGTAAACTTGCACTGCTAATTTATTACAAGCACACATAATCCATTTAGTCTTTTACTTTATGATTGTGTGTTACGTCCTAATGCACAGGTTTTCAAACTCGGCCCTCAGGACCCCACACAGTGCATGTTTTGCACGTAACCCAGTAGAAGCACAGGTGTATGAATTACTCACAGACACTTTTTAAAAGGTTCACAGGTGGAGCTAATTATGTCACTTGTGAATCTGTGATTAGACCTGCAAAACATGCACTGTGTGGGTTCCTGAGGGCCGAGTTTGAGAACCTGTCTTCTAAATCAACACTCCTCAACATATAGTGGAGGTCATTCCGAGTTGTTCGCTCGCAAGCGGATTTTAGCAGATTTGCTCATGCTAAGCCGCCGCCTACTGGGAGTGAATCTTAGCATCTTAAAATTGCGACCGATGTATTCGCAATATTGCGATTACACACCTCGTAGCAGTTTCTGAGTAGCTCCAGACTTACTCGCCATCTGCGATCAGTTCAGTGCTTGTCGTTCCTGGTTTGACGTCACAAACACACCCAGCGTTCGCCCAGACACTCCTCCGTTCCTCCGGCCACTCCTGCGTTTTTTCCGGAAACGGTAGCGTTTTTCCCCACACGCCCATAAAACGGCCTGTTTCCGCCCAGTAACACCCATTTCCTGTCAATCACATTACGATCGCCAGAACGATGAAAAAGCTGTGAGTAAAATTCCTAAGTGCATAGCAAATTTACTTGGCGCAGTCGCAGTGCGGACATTGCGATGGGCATTAAGCGGAAAATCGCTGCGATGCGAAGATTTTTACCGAGCGAACAACTCGGAATGAGGGCCAATATGTTAGCCTTGAGGAATACATGTGTCCCTATGTGTGATGCTCCATCGTATTTAAGGGCAACAAACTTACTATCTTAAAAAATGATTTATTTCGTAATGTTTGCTGCAGTAAACTTGCTGATTTGTCAGTAAATACACAGTTTGCCACATATATCCATTATTATACACATTATTAGTTTTTTGGTTAAAAATTACATATTTTTTGGTTTTTGCATCATGTGTAACAACATTATTACTCATTTTTAACACACACAAACATGGCCCAACAATAATGACATTCAATTTGGCACTGAAATATCTGAATTCATTGTCAACATATTAAAAGCTTTTTAGGCAACTAAATTGTGTTAATCTTGTAATGTTGTACAGAGAAGAAATGTAAAAGAGTTAACAATCACATTGTAATTTGTATTGGCTGCAGGATAGGAGAATGATTGGAATCTAGAAAGAGAAATGATTAGAAAAAAATCAAGTGGTCTGGTTACTTCCTGCTAAACATATGGTGGCTGCCTATCAATGATTGTGTGTGCAGGATAGGAGAATGATTGGAATCTAGAAAGAGTAATGATTAGAAAAAAATCAAGTGGTCTGGTTACTTCCTGCTAACATGTATGTGCAGCTCTAACAACATTACCCTCCTCCAAAAAAATTCAAAGATGTTAAAGAATAAATGTGCGTACACATTTCATGTTGTTGTTTGTACCACTTATAATTAATGATGTTGTATAAATTGTCAAGGAGCTAAGTGTTATATATATTTTTGCAAACATACAATTACTAACTATTTTGATTAACTAATCAGAAATGTATAAATTAATTTTTGGTTGTTATTTTTTTTTGGGTGCCTGCTTGTCCTGCCCTTTGCCTTTAGCAATGTCATGTTGTCGTGCTCTGGTGGAGCGTCTTGTTGGTGATGAGACTGGCGTGATATTTGGAGTAGTTGTATCAGAACTGCTGCTTATTTGCTGTTGGTGCATGGATCTGAGTGTTTCATTCAGGTTAGTGAGGGTGGCATTGAGTTCACGTGTAGCAGCATTTTGATTGTCTACAATTCGGAATAAACTTTCATTTATCTTTTGATTGTCTTGAAAAAAATGTTCATATAACTTTGCTGTTGTCTGTGCTGTTCTTCCATTAGTCTGTGCTGTTCTTCCATTATGCGCTGTAAGTTGGCCATGACCTGTGTAATGTCTGCACGCATGAGTTCCATGGTATTGCCAATTCTCGAGGTTTGTTCATTTTGTCTACTCATATTTCTGGTTATTCTTCTGAGGTGACATGGTAGGCGTGCAAACATTTGTGTCTGCCTACGCAGGCAATCTTCATTAGTGGCCTGCTGTCTAGCCCAAATGGTCCAAAATACCTGATCAGGGCCTTGTGTTACTGGTGTTGTTGGGCTGTGTTGTGGTGGTGGTGTGCTTTGCTGTGGTGGTGTACTCACAGGTGCTGGGGGGCTGATTCCTTGGATTAATGGCTGCATTTCTAAGATTATTGTGTCATCCATGTCACTGTGTTGCTGTTGTTGCGGAGGGATGCTGTTTCCAGGACTAGAAGCTGAAATGTTGTAAAAATATCCATTAGTTATCCATATGTTTGATAAATGAAAACAAATCACTACACATGGAACACATGTCATTCACTGTTGCTTTCAGATATTCTGCCTAGCAACATCATCACTGTGAACTGAAATACATACATATGCCTGTTTGTGGCAAATGTGTCTGGTTACTTCATTGTGAAAGCAAACACTTTAGTTTTATTGTAGATCAGACATACTCCACCATAAAAACACATTGGAATCCATAATGTGTTACCTTATAGCTTTTCTAAAACAAACATAGTAATGTTTTTATATGTATTTGGCAATGTGAGATCAAACACACATGCGCAAATTTGTTAAACCACCAAACTATTCTCAAAAAATAAACATGAGTTTCTGTTGCAGCTTCTTACACACAATGTGCTACTGTATGGCTCAAGTGGACATACATATCTTTACTGGATGTGGACAAGGCAATTTTGCTTGGATTCCATTTCATGTTTTACTTACTTTGGTAAGTATATAAGATTTTGATGTGCTTTGACTTAATGCGGTTAAGAAAAAGTTTGATTACGGTCTGAAATTGTTTACATTTATTTCAGTTAGATACTCACAATCAAGATGAGGGGAGTGTGGTTGACGTCTTGGAGGTGTGTCCAAAATTTGGAGTGGGGGGACCGAACATACTGTTGATATTCTTCGTGGCGGGGTAGCCTGCTGTGGTTGGCCCTGGACATCAGACCTTGCTTTCTTTGCTGCCACAGGTTTTTTGTGGTGGTGTCTTACAGAAGTCCCACTTCTGCTGCTCCAGACTTCTTTTGATGGACCTATTATTGAAAGTGAAATTTTGTTATGGCCATTCCTTTACAAACATACCCTATACTACAATGGACACTTTACCTGCTTCCGCAGCGTCATCATCATCAGATGTGATGGGAGTTACTGTAGGACGAGTACAGCTTTTTCTCTATCGTCCTAGTGGATGCTGGGGTTCCTGAAAGGACCATGGGGAATAGCGGCTCCGCAGGAGACAGGGCACAAAAGTAAAGCTTTCCGATCAGGTGGTGTGCACTGGCTCCTCCCCCTATGACCCTCCTCCAAGCCAGTTAGATTTTTGTGCCCGGCCGAGAAGGGTGCAATCTAGGTGGCTCTCCTAAAGAGCTGCTTAGAGAAAGTTTAGCTTAGGTTTTTTATTTTACAGTGAGTCCTGCTGGCAACAGGATCACTGCAACGAGGGACTTAGGGGAGAAGAAGTGAACTCACCTGCGTGCAGGATGGATTGGCTTCTTGGCTACTGGACATCAGCTCCAGAGGGACGATCACAGGTACAGCCTGGATGGTCACCGGAGCCTCGCCGCCGGCCCCCTTGCAGATGCTGAAACATGAAGAGGTCCAGAATCGGCGGCAGAAGACTCCTCAGTCTTCTAAAGGTAGCGCACAGCACTGCAGCTGTGCGCCATTTTCCTCTCAGCACACTTCACACGGCAGTCACTGAGGGTGCAGGGCGCTGGGAGGGGAGCGCCCTGGGAGGCAAATGAAAACCTATTTGGCTAAAAAATACCTCACATATAGCCTCCGGGGCTATATGGAGATATTTAACCCCTGCCAGAATACACTAAAGAGCGGGAGACGAGCCCGCCGGAAAAGGGGCGGGGCCTATCTCCTCAGCACACAGCGCCATTTTCCTTACACAGCTCCGCTGGTCAGGACGGCTCCCAGGTCTCTCCCCTGCACTGCACTACAGAAACAGGGTAAAACAAGAGAGGGGGGGCAAAATAGTGGCAAAAATTATATTATAAAAGCAGCTATACAGGGAGCACTTATTATAAGGCTATCCCTGTCATATATAGCGCTTTTGGTGTGTGCTGGCAAACTCTCCCTCTGTCTCCCCAAAGGGCTAGTGGGGTCCTGTCTTCGTTAAGAGCATTCCCTGTGTGTCTGCTGTGTGTCGGTACGTGTGTGTCGACATGTATGAGGACGATATTGGTGTGGAGGCGGAGCAATTGCCAAATATGGGGATGTCACCTCCTAGGGGGTCGACACCAGAATGGATGCCTTTATTTATGGAATTACGGGATAGTGTCAACACGCTAAAGCAGTCGTTTGACGACATGAGACGGCCGGACAATCAGTTAGTGCCTGTCCAGGCGCCTCAAACACCGTTAGGGGCTGTAAAACGCCCTTTGCCTCAGTCGGTCGACACAGACCCAGACACAGGCACTGATTCCAGTGGCGACGGTGACGAATCAACCATATTTTCCAGTAGGGCCACACGTTATATGATTTTGGCAATGAAGGAGGCGTTACATTTAGCTGATACTACAGGTACCACTAAACAGGGTATTATGTGGGGTGTGAAAAAACTACCTATAGTTTTTCCTGAATCAGAAGAACTAAATGATGTATGTGATGAAGCGTGGGTTGCCCCCGATAAAAAGATGCTAATTTCAAAGAAGTTATTAGCTTTATACCATTTCCCGTCAGAGGTTAGGGCGCGCTGGGAAACACCTCCTAGGGTGGATAAGGCGCTCACACGCTTATCTAAACAAGTGGCGTTACCCTCTCCTGAGACGGCCGCACTTAAAGATCCAACAGATAGGAGGATGGAAAATATCCAAAAAAGTATATACACACATACAGGTGTTATACTACGACCAGCTATAGCGTCAGCCTGGATGTGCAGTGCTGGAGTAGTTTGGTCAGAGTCCCTGATTGAAAATATTGATACCCTGGATAGGGACAATGTTTTACTGTCTTTAGAGCAAATAAAGGATGCATTTCTTTATATGCGTGATGCACAGAGGGATATCTGCACACTGGCATCACGGGTAAGTGCTATGTCCATTTCGGCCAGAAGAAGTTTATGGACGCGACAGTGGTCAGGCGATGCGGACTCAAAACGGCATATGGAAGTTTTGCCGTATAAAGGGGAGGAGTTATTTGGAGTCGGTCTATCAGATTTGGTGGCCACGGCTACAGCCGGGAAATCCACCTTTTTACCTCAAGCTACTCCCCAACAGGAAAAGACACCGACTTTTCAACCGCAGCCCTTTCGTTCCTTTAAAAACAAGAGAGCAAAGGGATATTCATATCTGCCACGAGGCAGAGGAAGGGGGAAGAGACACCAACAGGCAGCTCCTTCCCAGGAACAGAAGCCCTCCCCCGCTTCTACAAAAGCCTCAGCATGACGCTGGGGCTTCTCAAGCGGACTCGGGGGCGGTGGGCGGTCGTCTCAAGAATTTCAGCGCGCAGTGGGCTCACTCGCAGGTAGATCCCTGGATCCTGCAGATAATATCTCAGGGGTACAGGTTGGAACTAGAGACAGATCCGCCTCGCCGTTTCCTGAAGTCTGCTTTACCAACGTCCCCCTCCGAAAGGGAGACGGTTTTGGAAGCCATTCACAAGCTGTACTCTCAGCAGGTGATAGTCAAGGTACCTCTTCTACAACAGGGAAAGGGGTATTATTCCACTCTATTTGTGGTACCGAAGCCGGACGGCTCGGTAAGACCTATTCTAAATCTGAAGTCCTTGAACCTGTACATAAAGAAGTTCAAGTTCAAAATGGAGTCACTCAGAGCAGTGATAGCGAACCTGGAAGAAGGGGACTTTATGGTGTCCTTGGACATCAAGGATGCGTACCTCCACGTTCCAATTTACCCCTCACACCAGGGGTACCTCAGGTTCGTTGTACAAAACTGTCACTATCAGTTTCAGACGCTGCCGTTCGGATTGTCCACGGCACCTCGGGTCTTTACAAAGGTAATGGCCGAGATGATGATTCTTCTTCGAAGAAAAGGCGTATTAATTATCCCATACTTGGACGATCTCCTAATAAGGGCAAGGTCCAGAGAACAGCTAGAGAAGGGATTAGCACTGTCTCAAGAAGTGCTAAAACAGCACGGCTGGATTCTGAATATTCCAAAATCCCAGTTAATGCCGACAACTCGTCTGCTGTTCCTAGGGATGATTCTGGACACGGTTCAGAAAAAGGTTTTTCTCCCGGAGGAAAAAGCCAAGGAGTTGTCCGAGCTAGTCAGGAACCTCCTAAAACCAGGAAAGGTGTCTGTACATCAATGCACAAGAGTCCTGGGAAAAATGGTGGCTTCTTACGAAGCAATTCCATTCGGCAGATTCCATGCACGAATTTTCCAGAGGGATCTGTTAGACAAATGGTCAGGGTCGCATCTTCAGATGCACCAGCGGATAACCCTGTCTCCAAGGACAAGGGTATCTCTTCTGTGGTGGTTGCAGAGTGCTCATCTATTGGAGGGCCGCAGATTCGGCATACAGGATTGGATCCTGGTGACCACGGACGCCAGCCTGAGAGGCTGGGGAGCAGTCACACAAGGAAGAAACTTCCAGGGAGTGTGGACGAGCCTGGAAACGTCTCTTCACATAAACATTCTGGAACTAAGAGCAATCTACAATGCTCTAAGCCAGGCAGAACCTCTGCTTCAAGGAAAACCGGTGTTGATCCAGTCGGACAACATCACGGCAGTCGCCCATGTAAACAGACAGGGCGGCACAAGAAGCAGGAGTGCAATGGCAGAAGCTGCAAGGATTCTTCGCTGGGCAGAGAATCATGTGATAGCACTGTCAGCAGTGTTCATCCCGGGAGTGGACAACTGGGAAGCAGACTTCCTCAGCAGACACGACCTTCACCCGGGAGAGTGGGGACTTCATCCGGAAGTCTTCCACATGCTGGTAACCCGTTGGGAAAGACCAATGGTGGACATGATGGCGTCTCGCCTCAACAAAAAACTGGACAGGTATTGCGCCAGGTCAAGAGATCCGCAGGCAATAGCTGTGGACGCGCTGGTAACGCCTTGGGTGTACCAGTCGGTGTATGTGTTTCCTCCTCTGCCTCTCATACCAAAAGTATTGAGAATTATACGGCAAAGAGGCGTAAGAACGATACTAGTGGTTCCGGATTGGCCAAGAAGGACTTGGTACCCGGAACTTCAAGAGATGATCACGGAAGATCCGTGGCCTCTACCTCTAAGGAGGGACTTGCTTCAGCAGGGTCCCTGTCTGTTTCAAGACTTACCGCGGCTGCGTTTGACGGCATGGCGGTTGAACGCCGGATCCTAAAGGAAAAAGGCATGCCGGAAGAAGTCATTCCTACTTTGATTAAAGCAAGGAAGGAAGTAACCGTGCAACACTATCACCGCATTTGGCGAAGATATGTTGCGTGGTGCGAGGATCGGAGTGCTCCGACGGAGGAATTTCAACTGGGTCGATTCCTACATTTCCTGCAATCAGGATTGTCTATGGGTCTCAAATTGGGATCTATTAAGGTTCAAATTTCGGCCCTGTCGATTTTCTTTCAAAAAGAATTGGCTTCAGTTCCTGAAGTCCAGACTTTTGTTAAGGGAGTGCTGCATATACAGCCTCCTGTGGTGCCTCCAGTGGCACCGTGGGATCTCAATGTGGTTTTGGAATTTCTAAAATCTCATTGGTTTGAACCACTAAAAAAGGTGGATTTAAAATATCTCACATGGAAAGTGACCATGTTACTAGCCCTGGCTTCGGCCAGGAGAGTGTCAGAACTGGCAGCTTTATCTTACAAAAGCCCATATCTGATTTTCCATTCGGACAGGGCAGAACTGCGGACTCGTCCGCATTTTCTCCCTAAGGTGGTGTCAGCATTTCATCTGAACCAGCCTATTGTAGTGCCTGCGGCTACAAGTGACTTGGAGGACTCCAAGTTACTGGACGTTGTCAGAGCATTAAAAATATATATTGCAAGGACAGCTGGAGTCAGAAAATCTGACTCGTTGTTTATATTGTATGCACCCAACAAGATGGGTGCTCCTGCGTCTAAGCAGACGATTGCTCGTTGGATCTGTAGCACAATCCAACTTGCACATTCTGTGGCAGGCCTGCCACAGCCTAAATCTGTAAAGGCCCACTCCACAAGGAAGGTGGGCTCATCTTGGGCGGCTGCCCGAGGGGTCTCGGCATTACAACTTTGCCGAGCAGCTACGTGGTCAGGGGAGAACACGTTTGTAAAATTTTACAAATTTGATACTCTGGCTAAGGAGGACCTGGAGTTCTCTCATTCGGTGCTGCAGAGTCATCCGCACTCTCCCGCCCGTTTGGGAGCTTTGGTATAATCCCCATGGTCCTTTCAGGAACCCCAGCATCCACTAGGATGATAGAGAAAATAAGAATTTACTTACCGATAATTCTATTTCTCGGAGTCCGTAGTGGATGCTGGGCGCCCATCCCAAGTGCGGATTATCTGCAATAATTGTACATAGTTATTGTTAACTAATTCGGGTTATTGTTTAGGAAGCCATCTTTCAGAGGCTCCTCTGTTATCATACTGTTAACTGGGTTTGATCACAAGTTGTACGGTGTGATTGGTGTGGCTGGTATGAGTCTTACCCGGGATTCAAAATTCCTCCCTTATTGTGTACGCTCGTCCGGGCACAGTACCTAACTGGCTTGGAGGAGGGTCATAGGGGGAGGAGCCAGTGCACACCACCTGATCGGAAAGCTTTACTTTTGTGCCCTGTCTCCTGCGGAGCCGCTATTCCCCATGGTCCTTTCAGGAACCCCAGCATCCACTACGGACTCCGAGAAATAGAATTATCGGTAAGTAAATTCTTATTTTTCTAACACTGTAAAAATATAATAAAAAAATATGGATTCATGCTATTGTTGATACATCCACCCATTATGTTTATAAACATTTATTCTTAAATAAATGCTTGCTTTATTTTTATCAAAAACATAAGGACCGGAAACCAAAAAAAAACTACATAAAACAAGAAACATTGTCCAATAGCCATATGCACTATGGAAAGTGCAACACAGGAAAACATGTACAGGACACTGACATAGGACACAAGTAAAAATACATATATTACCAAACAAAAACACACACATCTACATTTTGTAATGAAAGAAAAAATATTACAGATGCAATATATAAATTGCTCTGTGATGTGGCACTCCAAACACACATTACCACTATATGAGCCAAACAAAAACAAAACACAAATTTAAAAATTACACTGCAGTGTTGTGTCAGGGTACAAATACAAACTCAAAATGAACAAACAAATAGTACAATCAGTAATAATGATATTACACATGTAAGTGGTTCCCAAACCACTTTCCACTACTGAAAAAATTGGTTACCCAGGGGTACTCGGGCGCTTTAGGTAGGAGATGTTTCGTCACGCTGCAGTCTCAGAAAAAGGGGAAGTCACTCCCGTATGTATTGCACAAAGAGAAAAGGGGGTACGAGACTGCGCTGAATTTGATGAATACAACAATGTTGGTATAATAAATAAAACAGTTTTATTCCTAAAATTGATACAATGGATATATATTAAAAACTAAATTCATAAAATAGGTACATGTCATAAACAATTAATATAGTTTCTAAATTTCAGATAGACATTCTAAAGGGTTACCCAATTCGCCAGGTGAAAAGAATACAGTTGTGGAGATTTATGCAGTGACCGTTCCAGATATTTTCCCCCTGTAGTGTTATAGTCCACCTTATATAACAGTCTCAGATTTTAAGCAAGATCCAATGGATGGACTATTTACCGTTAGTGGGTATTGTGCTCCGGAATCTTTGGTGGAGAGCTCCTCATGCGTTACGGTTGGTACAGTCCTTTATGCAGTACTTGCTGTGTGGAGTCTGAGAGTTTAGAAAAGGCCGTCTTGGACAAAACTGACGCGTTTCGCTGCGATCAGCTAGCAGCTTTATCAAAGGTATACCTTTGATAAAGCTGCTAGCTGATCGCAGCGAAACGCGTCAGGTGAACCAGGGACCCTCGCCAGGAATCGATTTGAAGGAGGACCGAACCATTCCCCAAAGTTTTGTCCAAGACGGCCTTTTCTAAACTCTCAGACTCCACACAGCAAGTACTGCATAAAGGACTGTACCAACCGTAACGCATGAGGTGCTCTCCACCAAAGATTCCGGAGCACATTACCCTCTAACGGTAAATAGTCCATCCATTGGATCTTGCTTAAAATCTGAGACTGTTATATAAGCTGGACTATAACACTACAGGGGAAAAATATCTGGAACGGTCACTGCATAAATCTCCACAACTGTATTCTTTTCACCTGGCGAATTGGGTAACCCTTTAGAATGTCTATCTGAAATTTAGAAACTATATTAATTGTTTATGACATGTACCTATTTTATGAATTTAGTTTTTAATATATATCCATTGTATCAATTTTAGGAATAAAACTGTTTTATTTATTATACCAACATTGTTGTATTCATCAAATTCAGCGCAGTCTCGTACCCCCTTTTCACTTTCCACTACTCCAGCCTCTAACATGACAACCACTGTTTTGGAAACATTGCACATGGATAAACTAAATATAAAACATAGTCCAAATTCAATAATGAAAAATGTCCAAAAGGAAAACATTATTGCTGGACAATTCAATGACACACCAAGTCCAAACTACACATGGAAAATATACTTGAAAAAAAAAACATGACATACAATAAAGTAAGATGTTACATTGGCTTTTGTATAAAACATTACCAAGAACAAGGTATTTGCTGACACACACTTGAAGATGGGAGTAATATGAAACGTCACATGACACACATTTGATTAAAAAAAAAGGTCATAGAATGTTAATGCAAATACACATGCTCACAATTCTTCCTGGGCCTATCTGAATCCCGGACATGGGTTGCAGAGACTACTTCAGGAGGTATTACACTCCGCATGGGCTCCTCATACTCCAGATATCTTGCAATATAGGGCTGGCCACCACCGGTTTTTCGAGCCGACTTCGCCTCCTTGGCCATTTTGGACTTGACACGTCGCTTTATGTCATAGTACCGTTTGCGGCACGTGTCCTCCGTCCGCTTGACCACCCCCTCACTATTGACAGCAGCAACAACTTTCGCCCACAACACCGTCTTCTTCCGTGTTGGCACCTTGGCGGACTCAGGCCCAAATAGCTGCCGCTGATACTTCATCAGCTCCCGCACCAATGCCACATTTTCAGCATAACTAAACTTGACATTCCGCCCAGTCTTAGTAGTGATGCGTGGCTGCGGAGCACTCTGACTGTCACTATCACTGTCAGTTGAGGCTGCTGCAGCAACCTCACCCACCTCCTCCACCTCACTAACCTCACTCACACTCACCTCCTCCACCTGACCGACCTCCTCCCCCTCACTCACACCCTCCACCTCACCCACCTGTGAGTCACACATAATTGTGTGTATAAACACTTAACACTGAAAAATCAAAAGACAAACAACACACTCCTCCACAACCACTGCACAAATCACACACACACACACACACACACACACACACACACACACACACAGTGACAAGGGACTATAAATAAAAAAAACTTGGACCAAAAATGAGACAAAAACACAAAAAACAAGACTACAAGAATGACAAGACTACTTTTAAACACAATACTACACTCAGAAATCGCCCACAAAACTCCTCACCAAACCAACTACTCACCAACCTCCAAAGCACAACCTCCCTCCTCACCACTAACTAAACCCACGAGGTGCAGACGGTTTGGGGCGTATTTATATGGTTACGCACAGACACTCCTACCATCTGAAACACATCCAATCATGAACGGGGATGAAAAACGAAACTAAAAGTAAAAATGCGGCCGCGGAAAAAAAAAACCCTGCCGCGTTTAACTTAGAAAAAAAACCAGAAAAAAAAGCAAAAACACGTACGCAAACGACAATGACGGCCGTAAATGTGCCAAAAAAAAACGACTGGCATCGACATCGGAAAACACGAAAACCATAAAGTCGACTGCTTCGTAACTTGGCGTATATAGTTTCAAAAAGTTGCATGAAAATGCACCCGATGCAAGATGAGTTTAAACACTACACAAACCGACACAAACACGAATATTAGTAAATATTGCCCATTGTCTTTTTTCGATCCTCGAAAACTATGTAACTATGTAAGTCCCACTTGAGCCAACTTTATGGAGCACCCCATCTCACTTCCCAAAGGGGAGCTCAGAAAACCAGGCAAGTATGAATATAATCATCAGCTTATATAACTATGGAAAGCTGCAGTGTAAAATTAGTACACACGTGTAGCCTAGAAATATCGTTTTAAGGAAAAAGAAATGTGTGCTGTAAGATATATTTACATTATCATATTTATGTGGCCTTTTATTTACTGGTTTACATGAGTACAAATCATCTACGTGGAAGTGTTTTATAATAGATTTTCTAATATTTTCTGTTGCAAAACTTTTCGAAAAGAATTAAATCAAATTCACCCACGCCTGCTTCCCAGTGAGTAATTCCGCTCTCTATTAACAAAGTATATTTGAAGTTAACAGAGCATTACACAGAGTTAATTATAATTTTACTTATTCCTCACTTATCATTGTGACAGGAACCTGTGGAACACTGTAAAACAAGATTAATGACCCCAGCTAGCTTGTAACTGAAAGCTTCTGTAAAATATACTTAAATCCTACTCTTTAACCCTGGATGCTTAAAAAATATTTTTTTTTTCAATAAAATATGTATTTGCTGGGCGTGGGCAACTAACAAACTGAAACAGCCATGTGACAGGAGGTATGTTCAGCACATAAGGAAAGTAGGAAACTGCTTGTTTTTAAATGGGTGGTATAATTGTTTCGTATGTTTCTTTGTAGGGTTTAATGATAAATCAAGAAACAAATAAAAAAAGGATTTTATTTTATATTTAATAAAGTGGTGGCATGTCCCAACTGCGGCCCTCCGGCATTTGCAAAACTGCATATCCAATCATGCCCTGACACAGCAATGCTTATGCTGTGTCAGGGCATGCTTGGATGTGTAGTTTCTCAAGTGCGGGAGGGTTGCATTTGGGACAAAGGCCGATGTAACCTGCTTGTTTCCAAGTGTTGCTTGTACCTTGTCTTTGGATGACACCATACTATTCTCTTCCACAGGTCTTGCGGAGTATCCTTCCCAAGGTGCAGGAACCAGCGTGGATGTCAAGGGACACGACAGTTGCCCTGCTGTACCATGGGCGACCTACCACAATACCACTGCATCTCTGAAATGCCATATTTTACATTTTATTAACTAATAATTTAAAGAAAAACCACACTAATCTTCTCATTTTAAAAATGTATTGAAGAATTAAAATTGTATTTTATTTTGGATTAAAAAATAAAATGTAATAAAAACAAAAAAAGTAGTGTTTGTTCTTCTTTACATTCTTTTCTTGTGTAGAGATCTGTGAAAAAAAAGAAATTCCATATTAAGTAAAGACACTAATGATGTCATATTCATTCCTTTCCCAAGAACATTTGTGGAACCACACAGTCCAGCATGACCCATTGCTGGACTGTGTTGTTCCCCAAGGGCAGGCGGTCCAAAGTTTCTTGAATATATACATTGAAACATGGCTTTACTCACCTTGGTACGCACAACACGAACTACGCCGTCCACTTCAATTTTCCACCCAATCCTATGAAGAAGCCAAAAATAAACACTAGTGAATAGTAAATTCACACAACAGTGAAAGCCTATTTTACACCAATTCAAAAAGGAGTTTGTTTAAAAAAAAAAAAGTGGTATCAGGATAGCTCTTTGGCCCATCATATATGTAACCGCAAGGAGCTTTCATCAGTTACCACATGCGCCCGCATACATGCCCGCGCATGTATGCCTAGACATAGCTCCTTGGTAGTATCCGGTCGGGGGTGGGGGAGCCCAACACAAATATAAAACAATAGTAAGGAAAAAAACAAACTAATGGGAGGGGGAGAAAGGGAAACATGAAAAACATAAAGAGTAAATAAAACAATACGACTGGGCTTATGGTGGTTGTCCGTCCGGATCCACTTCTTCCTCCTGATGGGGCGTCGATGCCCTGGGCGGCTGTGGAGTACGCTAAATTGGCCTAGGTGGCCGTGCTGGTGTAGATGATGCGGCCAGTGTTGGTGGTGGAGGCATCTGGTAGGTGGGGTACATCCCTGTATATCCTTGGTACAGCTGTGACCGTCCATACCAGGATGGTGATGGAGGAAGGGCAGGAGGCGTCCGTGTGGCTTGTGATGGCGGATGTGGTGGTTCACCAGCGTGTTGATGAGCTGGCTCTGGGAGCTTATCGTACATCATCTGCAGAGTGGTTGCGATGATCTGGTGGCTGGCTGCCAAATGTCGTTGGCTCTCCGACATGTTGTCAACGCTGTGTGCCAGGCATGATGTGTTATCCACCAGCCGGTTGATGGATGTGGCCAGAACTTGAAGGATGTCCATAGTCTCCCTGTGATCTTCTCGTCTGGTCTTTTGCGCTTCTGCCGTGCTGTCGGCAAGAATCTTTTGCATTTCAACCAGACCGTTTGCCATCTGGCGTGCAGGTGACGTTCTGCGTGCTGATGTCTGGCGCGCTGGAGATGGTCTGCACGCTGACGATATCTGGTGCACAGATGACTTTCTGCGCGCTGATGATGTCTGGCGTGCAGGTGACTTACTGCGCGCTGACGATGGTGGTGGTCCGCGCAGGTGGTGGTCCGCGCGCTGCTGCCGAAGCCTGCTGCGCAGGTAATGTCCTCTGGGCAGGCGTGT
The DNA here is from genome assembly GCF_028390025.1 of Pseudophryne corroboree. Taxonomy (NCBI): domain Eukaryota; kingdom Metazoa; phylum Chordata; class Amphibia; order Anura; family Myobatrachidae; genus Pseudophryne; species Pseudophryne corroboree. The sequence continues at coordinate 185,334,003 of NC_086447.1, forward strand.
CTGGGGAAAAAGAACAAACACATTAGCAAATATAAAAAAAAAGATTTAGTACAGCTCATCTGAATGTATTTTTACCATCAGGCCTCCTTTTGGACTGCTTGTCTCCCGCCGTCTTCTGTCTTCTGGGCGGTTCTTCCTCCTCGGGAAAGCCAGCAGGACGGCTGGAGTCCACACCTCCGCGAACTCCTTGGACCATGACATGGTTCATGCGCCTTTTAATAACGTTCTCCCAGGGTAGCCACTTCAGATTGAGAGCCGGACCACCTCCCGTAGCTGTCTCATGTCGGCGCTGAATCCCCATCTTCTTCTTGGTCTGTCGGCGGCAATCACTGTACCGCGTCATGCAGTTTCTGGTGCTCCGGCGGTTTCCAGATACTGCAGTGACTTGTCTCGCGATGGCATCCCAGATGTTTCGCTTGGTCTTAGCTGCTGTGGTCTGTGCCCTTGGTCCATACAGAACGTCGTAGGACCTGTCGACGCCATCCACTAGGGCACAGTTTTCCGCCTCAGTGTATCTGGGTCCACGCGGCTTCTTCTGTCCTGCGTCTTCACCAGAGGCTTCCTCCTCCGACTGATCCTCTGGCTGGCTTCTTGCCTTTAGGGATAAAAAAAACATGCAATTAATATGATCGGTATGTACCTGTGATTGTGTCAGTATCCCTGGCAGTGCGCAAAGATACCTGTAGGTGTGCATGGCAGTGCGCAAACTAGGGTGTGTCAAGTTGGATGCTATTGTGTCTGCAGGTGTTGTCAATATTTACCTTTCTAGGCCTTTTCTTTTACTTTTGCTTCTCCCTTTGGTCGCTTGACAACCGCGGCTGGTCACTGCATGCCTGGTCGGTCGTATCCTCCTCCTGGGTCGGCTCCCACTCCTCATTGCTGTGCAGGGAAAATTCTTCTGAGGGGTGGGGGGAAGGGGGGGATCGGGGCCGCTTGTCCCTGGACATCTCTGTTGTAAAAAGAAAAATGATTTTACAAATTTAACACACATTACATAATTACATGCAACCACACGTCATTGCTGCTGGGACCCCAGTGCTCAAGCAGGACCAAACACACACAAAAAAAAAAAAAATTTTAAAATTGAAAAAAACCTTAGCCAAACAAGCCAAAACCCCCGTACAAGCATCCCTGCACATGTTGGAGGTCAACCAGTGCTAAAATAGGAGCAAAAAAACATGTTTTGGAAACAAACGACATCACATGTCGACCACATGGATGATACCAACACGCTCAAAGTCACCCCAAACAAGCCAAAAAGTACCTCCAGCATGTGCAGGATTGCACCAGTGCTAAAATAGGAGCAAAAAAACATGTTTTGGAAACAAACGACATCGCATGTCGAGCACATGGATGATACCGACACGCTCTAAAATCACCCCAAACAAGCCAAAAAGCATTCCTGTACATGCTGGAGGTACAGCAATGCAAAAGCATGACCCAAAAAACATATTATGAAAAAAAACACATGAAAAACTACCCCCAAACACAAAACTCCAAAAAATAAGATTTTACTCACCGGTAAATCTATTTCTCGTAGTCCGTAGTGGATGCTGGGGACTCCGTAAGGACCATGGGGAATAGATGGGCTCCGCAGGAGACTGGGCACTCTAAGAAAGATTTTGTACTACTGGTGTGCACTGGCTCCTCCCTCTATGCCCCTCCTCCAGACCTCAGTTAAGGAAACTGTGCCCGGAATAGCTGACATTACAAGGAAAGGATTTTGGAATCCAGGGTAAGGGCCCTCATTCCGAGTTGATCGGTCGCAAGGCGAATTTAGCAGAGTTACACACGCTAAGCCGCCGCCTACTGGGAGTGAATCTTAGCTTCTTAAAATTGCGACCGATGTATTCGCAATATTGCGATTACTAACTACTTAGCAGTTTCAGAGTAGCTTCAGACTTACTCTGCCTGTGCGATCAGTTCAGTGCTTGTCGTTCCTGGTTGACGTCACAAACACACCCAGCGTTCGCCCAGGCACTCCCACCGTTTCTCCGGCCACTCCTGCGTTTTTTCCGGAAACGGTAGCGTTTTCAGCCACACGCCCCTGAAACGCCGTGTTTCCGCCCAGTAACACCCATTTCCTGTCAATCACATTACGATCGCCGGAGCGAAGAAAAAGCCGTGAGTAAAAATACTTTCTTCATAGTAAAGTTACTTGGCGCAGTCGCAGTGCGAACTTTGCGCATGCGTACTAAGCGGATTTTCACTGCGATGCGATGAAAAAGAACGAGCGAACAACTCGGAATGAGGGCCAAGATTCATACCAGCCACACCAATCACACCGTATAACTTGTGATAAACTTACCCAGTTAACAGTATGAACAAACAACAGAGCATCAACCAATCGATGCCAACATAACATAACCCTTTATTAAGCAATAACTATATACACGTATTGCAGAAAGTCCGCACTTGGGACGGGCGCCCAGCATCCACTACGGACTACGAGAAATAGATGTACCGGTGAGTAAAATCTTATTTTCTCTAACGTCCTAGTTGATGCTGGGGACTCCGTAAGGACCATGGGGATTATACCAAAGCACCCAAACGGGCGGGAGAGTGCGGATGACTCTGCAGCACCGAATGAGCAAACACAAGGTCCTCCTCAGCCAGGGTATCAAACTTGTAGAATTTTGCAAATGTGTTTGAACCCGACCAAGTAGCAGCTCGGCAAAGCTGTAATGCCGAGACCCCTCGGGCAGCCGCCCAAGAAGAGCCCACCTTCCTTGTGGAATGGGCTTTCACTGATTTTGGATGCGGCAATCCAGCCGCAGAATGAGCCTGCTGAATCGTGTTACAGATCCAGCGAGCAATAGTTTGCTTTGAAGCAGGAGCACCCAGCTTTTTGGATGCATACAGGATAAACAGCGAGTCAGTCTTCCTGACTCCAGCCGTTCTGGTTACATAAACCTTCAAAGTCCTGACTACGTCCAGCAACTTGGAGTCCTCCAAGTCACGAGTAGCCGCAGGCACCACAATAGGTTGGTTCAAATGAAAAGATGACACCACCTTTGGCAGAAATTGCGGACGAGTCCGCAATTCTGCCCTGTCCATATGGAAAACCAGATAGGGGCTTTTACATGACAAAGCCGCCAATTCTGACACCCGCCTAAGCGAAGCTAAGGCCAACAGCATGACCACTTTCCATGTGAGATACTTTAGCTCCACGGTCTTAAGTGGCTCAAACCAGTGGGATTTCAGGAAACCCAACACCACGTTAAGATCCCAAGGTGCCACTGGTGGCACAAAAGGGGGCTGAATATGCAGCACTCCCTTAACAAATGTCTGAACCTCAGGAAGTGAAGCCAGTTCTTTTTGAAAGAAAATGGATAGGGCCGAAATCTGGACCTTTATGGACCCTAATTTTAGGCTCATAGTCACTCCTGACTGTAGGAAGTGCAGGAATCGGCCCAACTGGAATTCCTCTGTAGGGGCCTTCCTGGCCTCACACCAAGCAACATATTTTCGCCATATACGGTGATAATGCTTTGCTGTCACGTCCTTCCTAGCCTTTATCAGCGTAGGAATAACTTCATCCGGAATGCCTTTTTCCGCTAGGATCCGGCGTTCAACCGCCATGCCGTCAAACGCAGCCGCGGTAAGTCTTGGAACAGACAGGGCCCTTGTTGCAACAGGTCCTGTCTGAGAGGCAGAAGCCATGGGTCCTCTGTGAGCATTTCTTGCAGTTCCGGGTACCAAGTCCTTCTTGGCCAATCCGGAACAATGAGTATTGTTCTCACTCCTCTTTTTCTTACGATTCTCAGCACCTTGGGTATGAGAGGAAGAGGAGGAAACACATAGACCGACTGGAACACCCACGGTGTTACCAGTGCATCCACAGCTATCGCCTGAGGGTCCCTTGACCTGGCGCAATACCTTTTTAGCTTTTTGTTGAAGCGGGACGCCATCATGTCAACCTGTGGCAGTTCCCATCGATTTGCAATCTGCGTGAAGACTTTCTGATGAAGTCCCCACTCTCCCGGGTGGAGGTCGTGTCTGCTGAGGAAGTCTGCTTCCCAGTTGTCCACTCCCAAAATGAACACTGCTGACAGTGCTTGCACGTGATTCTCCGCCCACCAAAGAATCCTGGTGGCTTCCGCCATTGCCACCCTGCTTCTTGTGCTGCCCTGGCAGTTTACATGGGCCACTGCAGTGATGTTGTCTGACTGAATCAGCACTGGTTGGTTTCGAAGCAGAGGCTCCGCTTGACTCAGGGCGTTGTATATGGCCCTTAGTTCCAGGATATTGATGTGCAGACAAGCCTCCTGACTTGACCACAGCCCTTGGAAGTTTCTTCCCTGAGTGACTGCCCCCCATCCTTGGAGGCTTGCATCCGTGGTCACCAGGACCCAGTCCTGTATGCCGAACCTGCGGCCCTCGAGAAGGTGAGCACTCTGCAGCCACCACAGAAGAGACACCCTGGCTCTGGGGGATAGGGTGAGCAGCCGATGCATCTGAAGATGCGATCCGGACCACTTGTCCAACAGATCCCACTGAAAGATCCTCGCATGGAACCTGCCGAAGGGAATGGCTTCGTATGACGCCACCATCTTTCCCAGGACTCGCGTGCAGTGAAGCACCGACACCTGTTTTGGTTTTAGGAGGTCTCTGACCAGAGTCACGAGCTCCTGAGCCTTCTCCGCCGGGAGAAACACCTTCTTCTGGTCTGTGTCCAGAATCATGCCCAGGAAGGGCAGACGCGTCGTATGAATCAGCTGCGACTTTGGAATATTCAGAATCCAGCCGTGCTGTTGCAACACTTCCTGAGAGTGTGCTACGCTGATCAGCAACTGCTCCCTGGACCTCGCCTTTATGAGGAGATCGTCCAAGTATGGGATAATTGTAACTCCTTGCTTTCGAAGGAGCACCATCATCTCCGCCATTACCTTGGTAAAAATCCTCGGTGCCGTGGACAGGCCAAACGGCAACGTCTGGAATTGGTAATGACAGTCCTGTACCACAAACCTGAGGTACTCCTGATGAGGTGGATAAATGGGGACATGCAAGTAAGCATCCTTGATGTCCAGAGACACCATAAAATCCCCCTCTTCTAGGCTTGCAATAACCGCTCTGAGCGATTCCATTTTGAACTTGAACTTCTTCAGATAAATGTTCAGGGATTTTAAATTCAAAATGGGTCTGACCGAACCGTCCGGTTTCGGTACCACAAACATAGTGGAATAGTAACCCCTTCCCTGTTGAAGGAGGGGAACCTTTACCACCACCTGCTGGAGATATAACTTGCGAATCGCCGCTAACACTACCTCCCTTTCCATGGGGGAAGCTGGCAGGGCCGATTTTAGGTAACGGTGAGGTGGCGTCACCTCGAATTCCAGCTTGTATCCCTGAGACACAATTTGTATAGCCCAAGGATCCACCCGTGAGCGAACCCACTGATGGCTGAAATTTCGGAGACGCGCCCCCACCGCTCCTGGCTCCTCCTGTGGAGCCCCAGCGTCATGCGGTGGATTTAGTGGAAGCCAGGGAGGACTTTTGTTCCTGGGAACTAGCTGCATGGTGCAGCTTCTTTCCTCTACCCCTGCCTCTGGCAAGAAAGGATGCAACTCTGACTTTCTTGCTTTTTTGTGAACGAAAGGACTGCATTTGGTAATACGGCGCTTTCTTTGGCTGTGAGGGAATATATGGTAAAACAATTTTACTTCCCAGCCGTAGCTGTGGAAACTAGGTCCGAGAGACCGTCCCCAAACAATTCCTCACCCTTGTAAGGTAAAACCTCCATGTGTTTTTTAGAGTCGGCATCACCTGTCCATTGCCAAGTCCACAGGACCCTTCTGGCAGAAATCGACATTGCGTTTATTCTAGAGCCCAGCAGGCAAATGTCCCTCTGGGCATCCCTCATATATAGGACAGCGTCTTTGATATGTCCTAGGGTCAGTAAAACAGTCTCCCTGTCCAGTGTATCTATCTTCTCAGACAGAGTATCTGTCCATGCTGCCACAGCACTACACATCCAGGCCGAAGCAATTGCTGGCCTCAGTACAGTACCAAAATGTGTATAAACAGACTTCAGGATACCTTCCTGCTTTCTATCCACAGGATCCTTTAGGGCGGCTGTATCCTGTGACGGCAGGGCCACCTTCTTAGATAAGCGTGTCAACGCTTTGTCTACCCTAGGGGAGGATTCCCAGCGTAACCTGTCCGATGGCGGGAAAGGATACGCCATAAGTAATCTTTTGGAAATCAGCACTTTCCTATCAGGAGAATCCCACGCTTTTTCACATAATTCATTTAATTCATGTGAAGGGGGAAAAGTCACTTCTTGCTTTTTCTCCCCAAACATATAAACCCTCTTGTCAGGGACAGGGTTTTCCTCCGGTATGTGCAATACATCCTTCATTGCTATAATCATGTAGCGGATGGCTTTAGTCATTTTAGGCTGCAACTTTGCATCATCGCCATCGACACTGGAGTCAGAATCCGTGTCGATATCTGTGTCAACAATCTGGGATAGTGGGCGCTTTTGAGACCCTGACGGCCTCTGAGCTGTAGGATCAGACATGGGTTGAGACCCTGACTGTCCCAATGTGTCAGCTTTATCCAACCTCTTATGCAAGGAGTTCACGTTATCATTTAACACCTTCCACATATCCATCCAATCAGGTGTCGGCACCGTCACCACATTCATTTGCACCTGTTCTGCCTCCACGTATCCTTCCTCGTCAAACATGTCGACAAACGTACCGACACACCGCACACACACAGGGGATGCTCTAAATGAGGACAGGACCCCCACAAGGTCTTTTGGGGAGACAGAGAGAGAGTATGCCAGCACACACCCCAGCGCTATATAACCCAGGGATTACACAGTAACTTAGTGTTTACCCAGTAGCTGCTGTATAATGATAAATGCGCCTAAATTTATGTGCCCCCCCCCCCCCCCCTCTCTTTTTTACCCTTTTTCTACCTTGAGACTGCAGGGGAGAGCCTGGGGAGCTGCCTCTCAGCGGAGCTGTAGAGAGAAAATGGCGCTGGTGAGTGCTGAGGAAGAAGGCCCCGCCCCCTCAACGGCGGGCTTTTGTCCCGCTTCTGTGTAAAAATAATGGCGGGGGCTCGTACATATATACAGTGCCCAGCTGTATATATGTGCCTTTTTGCCAAGAGGTATCATAATTGCTGCCCAGGGCGCCCTCCCCTGCGCCCTGCACCCTACAGTGACCGGAGTGTGCGGGTAGTGTGGGAGCAATGGCGCACAGCTGCAGTGCTGTGCGCTACCTCATGTGAAGACAGGAGTCTTCAGCCGCCGATTTCGATGTCTTCTTGCTTCTGCCGGCTTCTGTCTTCTGGCTCTGCGAGGGGGACGGCGGCGCGGCTCCGGGAACGGACGACCAAGGTTAAGATCCTGTGTTCGAACCCTCTGGAGCTAATGGTGTCCAGTAGCCTAAGAAGCGCAACCTAGCCGCAGTTAGTAGGTTTGCTTCTCTCCCCTCAGTCCCACGTAGCAGAGAGTCTGTTGCCAGCAGAAGCTCTCTGAAAATAAAAAACCTAACTAAAATACTTATTTATTAGCAAGCTCAGGAAAGCTCACTAAAAGCACCCAGCTCTGGCCGGGCACAGATTCTAACTGAGGTCTGGAGGAGGGGCATAGAGGGAGGAGCCAGTGCACACTAGTAGTACTAAATCTTTCTTAGAGTGCCCAGTCTCCTGCGGAGCCCATCTATTCCCCATGGTCCTTACGGAGTCCCCAGCATCCACTAGGACGTTAGAGAAAAAACATGCAGCAATACAAGCAGGACCTGCAGCAATCCAAACAGGAGTTATATACACATACCTGCACACATATAGATAGCCCAAACACCCCAAAGCAATGCCACATGTACACCTCATGGAACCCCCCCACTACACAAACACATACATGCAACGCCAGACCACATGTGGTACTTACCTACAAATGTAGAAATCGCTCCAAAAACGACTCTCCTCCGGGGTAACAGGTATCCTATCCGTCCTGGATTAAAGCCTGCTGGGTGTCCAAACGATACCACAGCACAAAACAACCAATTTGCTAGCTCTGCACCTCCACACACCTCTCTGCAGGTTCACAAAATGGCTGCTGAGCACGCAGAAAACAAGCCCTATATAAGGCTCCAAAGGCCGGAAGTCGAATCCAGGACGCCCACTACTCGACGATTGGTCCGTTATTCGACAAGGGGAGTGTCAAATGAGTTAAGAATTGAATATGTCAAATTCATGGTCCCGGGTGGAGGGTTTCGGCTGTCGAGTAGTGTCGAATCCTAAAACGGTCGAAAAAAAGGCGCAATTCGTCCGGAATTCTATATACCCCATAGTATCTGTTAGGCGGCACTCACGGCGATAAAAAGGACAGGAGCCTTGTGGAGCTGTCAACGTTTCAATGTAAAAAGGAATTTCCTTTTTTCACTTGGAGGGCACCGGCAGTTATGTTCACATGATAAGGTGGTGTGCCGCCTGACCTGCTGTTGTGTATATATATATATATATATATATACATAGGGCCACGGACATACATAAACACTCACATATATATACACATAGATATATACACAGACATATATAAACACACACACACACACACACACACACACACACACACACACACAGATATATGCACAGACATATACACATAAACAAACACCTATACACCCACATATATTCACACATAAATGCACAGAAATACACATATAAACACAGACATACATAAACACACACATATACACACAGATATACACAGACATACATAAACACACACATATACTCACAGATACTTTATACAAAATAATATACACATAAACACACACACAGACATACATAAGCACACACGTATAGACACACAAGACATATACACCTATACACATAAACACACACATATGTACAGACATATACACACATAGAAACACATTAACACACAAACACTCACGTTTACACAGACAAAGACACACGTACACATGCATATACACACATATACACATAAATACACAGACATAAACACACACATATACATACATATACACACATTCTCACCAAGAAGAGGGCAGCAGATCCTTGTTCTAGCCTGGAGGGGCGGAGCTTCTATGTGATTGACAGACTGGGCCTCTGTGGGTACGAGGAAAGGACTCAGGAGAGGGAAGGGGTGGCCACCACACTGCCTGCATGTTCCATATCACTGAATGGAGAAACAGTACCTAACAGCCAGGAAAGTTTTTTAGACAAGCTTCCAAACCTCCCCTCTTCCCTAATAACACACCACACTGCACTGGACTCTCTGCATTGCAATCAGTGACATGGAAAATGCAGGCAATGTGGTGGCCACCCCTTCCCTCTCTCCCAGTCATCTCCTCCTACCCTGAGTCCCGGCTCCCAGCTCTATGAGCTGGCACCTTCTGTCCCCAGTGGTGCCTGGAGCTTAAGCTCCACTTGTTCCACCCTAGCTATGCCCCTGACTCTACACAGCCTCTGGGAAGCCACCATACTAAGGTCACTGGGACTTACTTCTTGCGGGCAGAGATCCGAGGAGGCACTTCTCAGGTAGGACAGCCACAACCTGCCTGGGCTGTTGCTTCCACTGATATTATGAATGCTGTGTTCCCGATGCCCCCCACCCTTTTCTCTTTGCGGGTGTGTGTATTATGGTGCTGTGAGATGTGGGGACTGTGTTAACTGAGGGGCGCTAGTGACTGTTACCGCTGCCGTGCGCTTGTATGATAGGAGTGGGCTTTTGTTACAGCAGACGGAGCGGTTCATTCCCGCTCCCGCTGCTCGTTTCCTTAGAGCCATGTCCACAGTACAGTATAAGGAGGTCCTTCTACTGAAGGGTCTGTTTGGGCTAGCCGTGGTGGGATGCAAAAGGGCAGTTAATAACTTCCCGCATTTCTCTTCCCGCTCAGCCATGTTTGCCGCCCGCCCACCTCATTGGGGGAGGGATCGAGCCGGAGACGTCATCTTCTTCACGCGGGCTGGACAGATACAGCGGGGAAATGCTGCGCAGCACACAGCACACACTCTGAAATACAGGGAGTTCAGCTTCCCACCCTGCTTAGTACAGGCGGGGATCAGCTAACAGCAAGTATTGGAGTAGCCCTGTGTTATTGCGCAGTTATTCTTACTGTTTTCTTTAACTGTGATGCAGTGATAGACTTATTTAATCTGGACTCACTGTTATTCTGTTACTCACTCTGTGATTAGTACAGGTGGGGTGCATCACTTTACGAGACACTTGTTAGAGGGTAATTCTATTTAGACTTAACTCTCTCTAGTACTATTTTCTTTTCTTATTGTTTACTTCTTGTTTACTTAATAGGCCACTGGTAGGATTTATACAGACTATGACCAGTAAACCAGGTGGGTGTACTAAGCGGAAAGCAGGCTCAGTTGTTTATTTTGCCTATTCACAGTGCGGCTCCAAACTTTCAAAGGGTAGTAACACAATTCCTAAGTGGGCCAGGAGCATGGCTGATGCTATTGCTGACTTGCGTCAGTCCTAATCGGGTACTGATTCAGGACAGTCTGCTGAGGAGCCACTGTGGGCAAGAAATATGGGCAAATGTCTTTCTGACTTAGCACAGTCTTTGAACAAGATAGTGACTGCTTCGGGTTCCACTACTACTAAGCGGCACCAGCCACTGCCCGCTATCACTTTCCTAGGAGAGGTAGTTAAATTCCGTAGTTCCCCCTCTGGAGGAAGGTGAAGTGGGAGGATACCTCCACTTGGGAAGAGGAGGAGTTGTCTTCAAGCTCATGTGTCAGATTATTGATAGAAGACATATGTCAGACCTTTAATCTTCAAGAGACAAGTGGCTGTTTTTCCCTTCCTAGGTGCATTTTGCGAATATTTATTTAAAAAATAAAAAAAAGGCTTGGCTTAAGTCGGAGTCGTGGTTTCAAGCTCCTAAGATATTGAAATTTCTGTACCCATTTGCGGAGGAAGTTACAAAATTCTGGGAAACAGCCCTGAAGGTGGATGCTCCTATTACACATCTGGCAAAGGCTACGGCTATCCCTTCAGTACAATCGGTGACATTGAAGGATCCCACGGATAGGAAGATAGAGGCGATTCTTAAATCCATGTTCACCTTATCAGGTATTTCTCTATGTCGAATCCCAGCTGGCGCTTGAGTCCTTAAAGCCGTGGATGACTGGCTAGGACGGGTTGTATCTGGAATGAAATCTGTCGATCCATCAGAGGCTATTCAATTAGTGGAAGAAATTTTTGATAACTCACTTATGTAGGTGAAGCCTTGTTGGACTCTGCCTTGCTCCAATCACATGTATCTGCTTTAGCAAGGCATTCACTCTGGCTTCGGGTTTGGAACGCTGACTCCGATTCCAAACAGACTTTAACAGCCATTCCCTTTGAATGGGAATTTCTTTTTTTCTCGGAACTTAAAAAAAATTATCTCCAATACCACTGGGGACAAGAGCCCGTTTCTTCCAGTTACTCCTCAAAGCTGAAACCAGCAAAGTTTCAGTCCTTTTGTACGCAAGGCAGGGTAAGTTTCCAGTCCTTTCAAGCCTTTTTAAAGATTTTCACATAGAGGGGCATTTCGAGGTAGGGGAACCCAGGCAACTCATCAGCCAGCCGTCAAGTCTACCGCCAAGCCTACCACATGGCGCTTTGAGGTCTCCAGAGGGATCCTTGGTTGTTGGAGCCAGGTTACTACGTGGCACTTTGAGGTCTCCAGAGGGTTCCTTGGTTGTTGGGGCCTGGTTACTACAGTGCAAGGAAATGTGGCTCCTGTCGAAACCAGATCGGTGGGTGACAGGGGTCGTATCCCGAGGATATGTTTTGAACCTCGAGGAACCAGTCCCACGCTGATTTTTTGTCCCTCCTCTCCCATGCGATCCCTCCAGACGACAAGCACTGATTCAGGCAACTTCCGCGCTTTTACATAACGGAGTAATTCTTCCGGTTCCCAAACAACAACAGGGTCAGGGCTTTTACTCGAGTCTTTTTCTCGTAAACAAACCGGACAGTTCGTTTCGACCCATTTAATCTGAAATGCCTAAATCCATATCTTTCTGTACAGAAATTAAAAATGGAATCCATTTGTTCAATTATCGCCTCCATGAAACCGGAGGAATATGTGGCTTCCATAGACATAAAGTACCTACATGTTCCCATTTGCACAAGTCACCAGCATCTTCTGAGATTTGCAATCGTCCCTTGGCATTTTCAGTTTCAAGCTCTCATGTTCGGCCTATCCTCAGCCCCTCGGGTGTTTACGAAAATCATGGCCCACATAGTTGCGGTACTGAGGTGTTAGGCAGTCAGCATTATTCCTTACTTGGACAACCTGTTGCTGAAGGCTCCATCACAGACACTTCTTCACCAACAATTTTAGCTCACAACAGACACCCGACAGTCAGAATCAGAATCAGCTTTATTGGCCAGGTATACTTGCGTATACTAGGAATTTGTCTTCGGTTTGCTATACAACAGCCAAATAGGTAACAGATAAGCAGGTGGGGGGGAGGGAGTAAAGTCACACATATAGGTATACGGTAGGGACACAAGTTAGTTACATGTACGTCTAGTCAGTCAATGTTCAGGAGTTCAGCAGGCGGACCGCTTGGGGAAAGAAACTTTTGAGGCTTCTGATGGACCTGGCGGGGACGGCCCTGTAACGCCTGCCTGAATGAAGCAAGTTAAACATGTTGTGGCCGGGGTGTAGCTGGTCTTTTACTATCTTCATTGCCCGCTTTTTAGCTCTGGAAAGGTACAGGTCCTGGACTGAGGGAAGGTTGATCCCTATGATCTTCTCTGCGGTTCTGACCACCTTTTGGAGCCTGCATCTGTCCCTCGCGCTGGCGGAGCTGTACCATACGAGTATCGAGGAGCACAGTACCGACTCCACAATTGCGGAGTAGAAGAGGAGCAGAAGCTTCTGTGGGATGTTGAACTTCCTTAGTTGCCTGAGGAAGAACAACCTCTGCTGCGCTTTCCCAACAGTGGCGTCAGCGTTGGACCCCCATTTAAGGTCCCGGGAGATTGTGGTCCCTAGAAACTTGAAGGAGTCCACTAGCGATACCACACTGTCAGCAATCATTAGCCAAGGTGCACTAGATGACTTCTTCCTGAAGTCCACTATCATCTCGACAGTTTTGAGGGGGTTGAGCTCAAGGTTGTTGTGGATGCACCAGTGGGCCAACTGGTCTACTTCCCGTCCCGCGCTTGAGAGGTGAATTCCCCTGCTTTCACCACCTGTGTCCTATCTGTCAGGAAGTCTACTATCCAGGAACAGGTAGCTTCTGGGACCCCTAGGCGAAGTAATTTGGGGTGGAGGATGCTGGGGACGATTGTATTGAAGGCCGAGCTGAAATCGACAAACAGGACCCTCGCATAGGTACCGGGAATGTCTAGGTGCTGTAGAATGTAGTGCAGGCCCAGGTTGACACACCGATTTGATCGATAGGCGAACTGCAGGGGGTCCAGTTGGGGGCCAGTCACAGTTTTCAGGTGATTCAAAACCAGACGCGCAAACGTTTTCATGAGCACAGACGTCATTGCTATCGGCCTGTAGTCGTTCAGGTTCGTGATAGAGGGTTTCTTGGGGACAGGGACGATAGTAAACCTTTTGAGGCAGGAAGGGACTTTCTGTAGTTCCAGCGATTTGTTGAAGATCTTGGTGAATATGGGGACGAGCTGACCCGCACATGCTCTTAGGGCAGATGGTGACACTCCGTCAGGACCCGGAGCTTTCCTGGGTTTGACCCTTTTGAACAATGCCTCCACCTCTTCTTGAGTGACTTGCAGTGCCTGGGGTTGGCCTTCGGTGTTCGGGGCATCCTAGAGGTGATTGTTTGGGTTGCAGGGGACTTCTTTTGCGAACCTGCAATAAAAGTGGTTCAGTTCGTCTGCTAGGTCTTGGTGCATGGTGGTGGACTTCGATGTTTTCCTATAGTTGGTTATGGATTGCATTCCTTTCCATACAGATACAGGGTCATTGGTGGAGAGATCGTTTGTTAGCTTGTCAGAGAACCGCTTTTTTGCTAGCCTGATTCCTTTAGTCAGAGAGTTCCTAGTACGGTTGTATAGTGCTCTGTCACCGCTGCTATAGGCCTCCTCTTTGGCCCAACGAAGTTGCCTGAGCTGGGCGTTGAACCAGGGCTTGTTATTGTTGTAAATGCGGTAAGTCTTGGTAGGTATACACATGTCCTCGCAGTAGCTGATGTAGGATGTGACAGTGTCTGTTAGGTCGTTCAGTTCGGTTGCCGAGGCTTCGAAGACCCCCCATTCCGTGCAGTCAAAGCAGGCCTGGAGCTTCATCTTGGCCTCATTGGTCCATTTCTTAACAGTCTTGACGACAGGCTTAACCGCTCTCAGCTTCTGTTTATAGGTAGGGAGTAGGTGGACGAGGCAGTGGTCAGATAGGCCGAGTGCAGCACACGGGATAGACCGGAAGGCAGACTTGAGGGTAGTGTAGCAGTGATCAAGGGTGCGCCCTTCTCTAGTGGGACACGTGACTTGTTGTTTGTACTTAGGTAGCTCCTTGCTCAGGTTAGTTCTGTTGAAGTCACCCAGTACTATAAGCAGAGAGTCTGGGTGTTATTGTTCTATGTCGGATATGCATACGGCCAGGTGGTGCAGGGCTTCGTTCGCGCAGGTGAGGGGGGGGATGTACACTCCTACAAGGACAATTGAGGCATATTCCCGGGGGGGAATAGAAGGGGTTGCAGTTGATACTCAGCATCTCCAGGTGAGGGCTACATGATTTGCCTATGATCGTGACATCTGTGCACCATCCGTCGTTGATGTAGAAGCAGATGCCACCACCCTTCGTTTTTCCTGAGAGAACCTTGGAGCGATCGGCCCTGAAGAGACTGAAGCCCGGCAGAGACATCGGGCTGTCCACAATATGGTCGTCAAGCCACGTCTCTGTAAAGCAGAGGACTGACGACCCGGTAATGCCCAGAAGGAGGGACAATTCGTCGAACTTGTTTGCCAGTGAGCGCACATTCGAAAGCAGGATCGCGGGAAGTGCAGACCGGTGCCCTCGCCGCCGCCACCTCACTAGGGCACCTGCGCGACAGCCTCTCCTCTGAGCCCAGGTCCTTCTACTAGGGCCGACATAAGGGCCTCCATCATTCTCTTTCCGGGGCTGGCGATCCACCCGCCAGTCGCCACCCGGGCTGCGGGGGGGCGCGGCCGCTCGGTCATCCACTTCGGTGTCCACGACGTCTGCATCCTTGCCACACAGGGCAGCAAGGGCAGCGAGGGCTGCAAGGGCTGCTGATCCGCCCGCCGACGGGCCCGAACGTGTGGTAAGCACCTCAGGAGCGCTCCAACTTAGGAGGGCTTCCCTGCTGTATTTGGTCACCGGTGGGGTAGACAAGGGCAGGGGAAAACAAGGGAAAACAGGTATTTTGGCTGAGCTGTGTAGCTCCGAGGCAGCCATCTGCGGCACCATCTTAGATTGTAATCGCCATTCGGGTGGATAGTGAATATCCCAAAATCTTTGCTGCTTCTCTCTCAGAAGATGGTATTTCTAAGTGTCTTGTTCGACACCAGGAGCCAGAAAGTTTATCTGCCTCAGGACAAAGTTCAAGATCTACAATCCAGAATCCGAACCCTGTTACAGCTGCTGATGGTCTCAGTTCTCAGATGTATGCAAGTGTTGGGCAAGATGGTGGCAACCTTTGCGGCAGTGCCATGTGCCAGATTCCATGCTCAACTCCTTCAACCTCAGATTCTCAGCTGTTGGACTTGAACGGGACCACATCTTGACTTGCAATTCTTCCGTTTGTCGGTTCAGACTCGTCAGTCTCTCCATTGGTGGCTTCACAATCCCAATCTGACCAAGGGGGTGCCGTTCACTATTTGGTCTTGGATGACAGTCACCACAGACGCCAGCCTCATGGGTTGGGGGGGGGGGGGGAGAGCAGGGTTTCTAATTTCAGCACTTCCAGGGCCTGTGGAACAGCCAGGAATCGACATTGCCAATCAACATCTTGGAATTGAGAACAATCCGCTATGCTCTGCTTCAGGTATAATCCAGCATCCGGGGTGATACGGTACGCATTCAATCAGACAACGCCACGGCGGTGGCTTACATAAACAGACAAGGCGGACCTCGAAGCTGGAAAGCCATGATGGAAGTCTCCCATATTCTCCAGTGGGCGGAACATTGGGTTCCGACCATCTCCACAGTTCACATTCCGGGAGTGGAAGACTGGGAAGCAGATTTCTTAAGCTGTCACATGGTCCATCCAGGGGAATGGTATCTTCATCAAGAGGTCTTTCTTACTCTGCTGTCTCTGTGGGGTACTCCCAACATCGACCTCATGGTGTCTTGTCTCAACAGAAAACTCCCTTGGTACGGATCACAAACTCAGGATCCTCAGACAGCGCTGATCAATGCCTCAATCAATGCTCAGCTCCATGGCGGTTTCAACTGAGATATGTGTTCCTGCCAATTCCTCTAATCCCACACCTACTTCAGGGCATCTGGAGAGAAGGTCTGCCAGTCATTCTTGTAACCCCGGACTGGTCTCATCACCAGTGGTACACTTTTCTGGTGATCGAGGAACCATTCCGTCTACCACTGTGACCAGATCTTCTTCTACAAGGACCCTGTCACCACCTTGATTTAAATCTTCTGGCTTTGACAGCATGGTTCTTGAATGAAGCATTCTAAGAGCTAAAGGTTTATCTCGGCTGGTGGTGAAAACTATGCTCCAAGCTAGGAAGCCAGTCACCTCTCAAATTTATCACAGGGTGTGGCGTATCTACATTGCTTGGTGTGAGAAACGTGTGTTGTCGTTGAACCTCTTTTGCTTACCATGTCTTTCCTGCAGGATGGTCTGAGTAAAGGACTTCATCATTCTTCCCTTAACGAGCAAGTTTCGGCCTGGTTGGTGCTTTAAAAAAAAAAGATTGGCTCTCATTCCGGAGGTCCAGACGTTCCTTGAGGGGGTGCTCAGGATTCAACCTCCGTTTGTTCCTCCGGTTCTCCCTTAGGATTTAAATTTAGTTCTTAAGGCTCTTCAGAAGGCTCCGTTTGAACCACTGGAATCTGTAGAATTGCGGTTCCTTACTCTTAAGGTGTTTTTTTCCTTTGGCCATTGCTTCGGCCAGACGTGTTTCAGAGTTAGCAGCGCTTTCTTGCAGGCAATCTTTGTTGGTTTTTTATGATGATCGAGTGGTCTTGCGTACAAAGCCTTCCTTCTTGCCAAAGGTTGAGTCGGTTTTCCACCTGCATCAGGACATTGTACTTCCGGCGTTTGTTCCGAATTCTTCCGGATAGTCATTTGGCATTATTGGACATTCTTAGGGCCTTACGCATTTATTTGTCTCGTACAGAGTCTAATCGCCGTACAGATACCTTGTTGATTTTGATTGACACACCCAAGCGTGGCTGGTCGGCCTCTAAGAACTTGGTGGCTCGTTGGGTGACCTCTGCTATTCGACAGACCTATGTATCCTCTACTGTTCCCGATCCAGAACCCCTGAGGGCTCATAGACTAGGGCGTTTGGAGCCTCCTGGGCTGTTCACGGAGGTGCATCTGTTGAGCAGCTGTGTAGAGCAGTGACCTGGTCATCTGTGCATACTTTCACAAAGTTCTACAGTTTTCATCCTTTTGGATTGGAGACTGCCTCCGTTGGGCGTCAAATTTTACAGACAGCTATGCCGTCTGCTTCTCCTTCCTCTAATTAGCTTGTTTTGGGAAATCCCATCAGTAAGTGTGCAGCGTCCCCCAGATGGATGAAAGAGAAATAGGGATTTTTGTTTACTTACCGTAAAATCTATTTCTCTGATTGCATCTGGGGGACGCTGCGATCCCTCCAGTATTTCTGTCTGGTTTATTGGTTATGTTCTGTTCTGTCTACTTCGGCTTTGTTAAACATTAACTGAGGTGATTCTTGAACAGGATATAGATGGGAGGGGTTAGAGGGGGGAGGAGTTAGTTTTCTATAGGTTCTGTACCAAACTCCCTTCCCACACACGCTAACCCATCATAAGTGCGCAGCGTCCCCCAGATTGAATCAGAGAAAGAGATTTTAGGGTAAGTAAACAAAAATCCTTATTTTCCCCACACCACATGTGGTTTGTGGAGACTGATTCTGAATGTGTTGAGGAAGTGTGGAACTAGATGTGCACTGGTGGGACCATCAACTGGGACAAAATTAAGATGTTTTTATTATAGTTCGTAAATGAGCTCCTGATTAGCATACATGCTTTACTTCAGTACATGTAAATTAAAATGCGATTCTACAGAAGAAAGTCCCAAGCAGCATGTATGTAACATAAGTAAGCTCTACTGACTCAGTCACTGACAGTTAGGGGTCTATGGGGTATATGCAATTAGCGGCGAATCGCGGCAATTTTTCAGCCGTTTTTTAATTCGACACAATTCAACCGTCGAATTCCGGCAAGTGGATTCCGAAATTCAACATATTCAATAAAAAACGGATTCGACAGTCCCGCTGTCGAAAAACGGCCGATTTGACGGATTTTTATCCGATTTTTAAAAAACGGGAAAAACGGTAAAAAACCCGAAAAAAAATTGCGTGGGGTCCCCCCTCCAAAGCATAACCAGCCTCGGGCTCTTCGAGCCGGTCCTGGTTCTAAAAATCCGGGGGAAAAACTGACAGGGGATCCCCCGTATTTTTAAAACCAGCACCGGGCTATGCGCCTGGTGCTGGTGCAAACAATACGGGGGACAAAAAGAATAGGGGTCCCCCGTATTTTTTACACCAGCATCGGGCTCCACTAGCTGGACAGATAATGCCACAGCCGGGGGTCACTTTTATACAGCGCCCTGCGGCCGTGGCATTAAATATTCAACTAGTCACCCCTGGCCGGGGTACCCTGGGGGAGTGGGGACCCCTTCAATCAAGGGGTTCCCCCCCCCAGCCACCCAAGGGCCAGGGGTGAAGCCCGAGGCTGTCCCCCCCATCCAAGGGCTGCGGATGGGGAGCTGATAGCCTTGAGAAAAGTGTAAGAATATTGTTTTTTTCCAGTAGTACTACAAGTCCCAGCAAGCCTCCCCCGCAAGCTGGTACTTGGAGAACCACAAGTACCAGCATGCGGGAGAAAAACGGACCCGCTTGTACCTGTAGTTCTACTGGGGAAAAAATACCCAAATAAAAACAGGACACACACACCGTGATAGTAAAACTTTATTACACACATGTCGACACACACATACTTACCTATGTTCACACGCCGACCTCTGTCCACTTGTCCAAGTAGAATCCACGTGTACCTGTGAATAAAATTATACTCACCTCAATCCAGTGTCCAGATTATAATCCACATACTTGGCAAAAAAAAAAAACGAACACCCGGACCAAACGGACTGAGAGGGGTCACATGTTTACACATGGGACCCCTTTCCACGAATGCCGGTACCCCACGTGACTGCTGTCACAGAAGGTCCCTTCAGCCAATCAGGAAGCGCTACTTCGTGGCACTCACCTGATTGGCTGTATGCGCGTCTGCTGTCAGACAGCGCATCGCACAGCTCCCTCCATTAGTTTCAATGGTGGGACCTTTGCCGTCAGCGGTGGGGTTACCCGCGGTCAGCCGCTGACTGCGGGTGACCTCACCGCTGACGCAAAGTTCCCACCATTGAATATAATGGAGAGGCTTTGCGATGCGCTGTCTGACAGCTCAGACGCGCATAGCCAATCAGCAGAGTGCCAGGACGTTGCGCTCGCTGATTGGCTGAAGAGACCTTTCTGTGACAGCAGTCACGGGGGGGTCTCTGCATTCGGGGAAAGGGGTCCCATGTGTAAACATGGGACCCCTTTCAGTCCGTGTGGTTCGGGTGTTTGTTTGTTTTTTTGCCAAGTGCCTGGATTATAATCTGGACACTGGATCAGGTGAGTATAATTTTATTTGGGTATTTTTTTCCCAGTAGAACTACAGGTACCAGCGGGCCCGTTTTTCTCCCGCATGCTGGTACTTGTGGTTCTCCAAGTACCAGCTTGCGGGGGAGGCTTGCTGGGACTTGTAGAACTACTGGAAAAAACAATATTCTTACACTTTTCTCAAGGCTATCAGCCCCCCATCCGCAGCCCTTGGATGGGGGGGACAGCCTCGGGCTTCACCCCTGATCCTTGGGTGGCTGGGGGGGGACCCCTTGATTGAAGGGGTCCCCACTCCCCCAGGGTACCCCGGCCAGGGGTGACTAGTTGGATATTTAATGCCACGGCCGCAGGGCGCTGTATAAAAGTGACCCCCGGCTGTGGCATTATCTGTTTAGCTAGTGGAGGCCGATGCTGGTGTAAAAAATACGGGGGACCCGTACTCTTTTTGTCCCCCGTATTTTTTGCACCAGCACCAGGCGCAGAGCCCGGTGCTGGTTTTAAAAATATGGGGGATCCCCTGTCAGTTTTTTCCCCGGATTTTTAGAACCAGGACCGGCTCGAAGAGCCCGAGGCTGGTTATGCTTAGGAGGGGGGACCCCACGCCATTTTTTTTCGTGTTTTTACCATTCCATTTTTAAAAAAAATAAAATATATATATATATTTTAAAAAATATATAAATAATACTTGTGCCTCCAAAATAGACAAACCAAGTACCTAATCCCTTCTAATATAAATAGATATGCTATTACCAATTAAAAAAACACCCAAAAAAACATGTTTTAAATTTTTTTTATTAGATTCCGCCACCAAAGTGTGGCGGATTGAAAATGACGAATTTACTGTCTAAAAGCACTGTTGTCGAATTTCCAAACTTCAATTGAATATACTTTTGGCGAATTGCCGCATTTGTACCATTGCAGAAATGTCGAATTTGACAAATGTCGAATTTCAAAAAGTCGAATTTTGAAAGTCCGTTTTTTTGACGGAAAGTACTGAATTGCTTTGTCGAATTTTTTTTTTTTGGCGAAAAAGTCCAGTTTTTCGACAATTTTGGGAATTCGACCGCAATTGCATATACCCCTATATATCAAGGCCTACGTAAAATGAAGAGCATCAGCACTTTGATAGAAAATTTTTGTTTATGCAGTTTACCTTTAAATAGTTAGTAATGCCCAGCTTCCTTGTAACACTGGCAACAGGGCCGTCTTAACAGCATTGTGGGTCCTGGGCAAAGCAATATACTGGGGCCACTACCCACCCATTCACGGGAATACATTTAAAAAAAATAATCATAACTTACCCCTCCTGCGGTTCTGCGCTGTCTCTCTACATGTTTCCATACAGTGAATGACTGTCAGCCCTCTGATTGGTGTATAGCTTGAACCATCCACCAATTAGCGTACTTATGCCATTCACTGTCTGGCTGCAGACTGAGAGACAAGTGGAGAATGCTACAACATAAAAACAAGAGAGCAGGTGCACCGTACGACCATTAGAATTATAGTAACTTAAATTATACATAATATCTGAGATTTTTTGGCATAAAATTGGGCACTATTATGAGCTTGCCTACTAATTGTCAAGGTAAATTCATCAGGCCGGGCCCTAACATTATAGGGGTTCACCTCCTATAATTGACCTGCCCGTTGAGGTTACCATTACTATTGGTGGGCAGGCTCATAATATTGCCCAGTTTTATGCCAAAGACCTCAGATAAGATGTATAATTAAATGTATGATGATGGTTGTATGGTGCACCTGCTCTGTTATTTCTTTGTTGTAGTACTAAGTATCAGCTAGGTGACACATTCTAAGTACCTAAGGTGTGCAGTCCAGGCCCCCTCCAACCAAAGTAGAGAATGCTGCCTGGCTGCTTTGATTGTGTATAAAAAAAATGTAGATAATTATACAACAAAAAAAATACACAAAAAATGTTGGGAGGACACATTTTCTCCCTCCTTTGGCTACACACCCTTTGTTCCTGTTGTCAGATATTTATGTTGCATAACATTTTTATACCCATGCTTTGTGTGGAAGTGATTATTTA
Source organism: Pseudophryne corroboree (assembly GCF_028390025.1). NCBI lineage: Eukaryota > Metazoa > Chordata > Amphibia > Anura > Myobatrachidae > Pseudophryne > Pseudophryne corroboree. The sequence continues at coordinate 185,355,860 of NC_086447.1, forward strand.
ACTTTTTTTTCAGCTACAGTACTAGTATTGTTGCCCACTTGCTGTATTCCAGTATAATAGAGATATTATAGGACTGGCATAGACTGTTAGAGCAGTATGGCATCTGCCTGGTAAAGTCCACCATAAATCAGCTGTTACTGTATGTCCTGATGTACATATCTTTACTTCAATGAATCATGCAGTATGAAGATTATGTATTTTATTTCTTATTGGTAAGTAGTACTTGCATGGTTACAGATAGACATCAACTCCACATGCTGCTCTCCTTCTTACTCTCCTTCTACTTCCTACTTTCTTCTACTTCCTGATCACATGTTCATCTGTGCAGCCAGATTCTTAAAGGTACACTACCTCATCTAGCTAATGCACATAAACTATCTTCATAGATACTACATCTCCCCCTTCCTTTCATATATGTAAATTAATATATTTCTTTAAAACACATAAAATTGATTTTACGTTCAACCAATTAAACATACAACAATATGCTGACTAAATTTGAGCATGAACATTAACCCACAATATACAATACACATTAAACTGGAAATGATTTTTGAACAACAAATTATAAGCTTTAAGATGAAAGTCATATCTGCTCAATAAGCCTTGTAGGAGGTTTAATGACTCTGCCTGCTTTCGTCCGAGTATATGATCCTTCACTCAAAGGAACAGACACAATAGAATCACTTGGTGCTGAGGATGTTATAGGTGGTATGTTGACATCATCTTGACTTGGTGCATCAGAAGATAAGGACGGAAATATCTTCTTGAAATGGGACACATTCCTTGTCACAGTGTGATGGTCATTTCCTGCAACAACCATTGTTCCTTTCCTTTTCACTACAGTCAGTGGACTTGGGTGAAAAGCAGTCATGTCCTTACGTACTACTTTTTGTTTCACCAGAACACGATCTCCTTCTTGTAAGTCCGAAACAATAGCTCTCCTTTTCCGGTCTGCATATTGTTTAGCCTTTTGTTTATTGGCAGAGTCCTTCTGTCTTACCTGATGATCTCTAGATGAAGGAGTCAAATGGATTTCTGGAAGAGTGGATCTGATTACTTTTCTTTGAAACATTAATGTCTGAGGAATTTGTTGTGGAATGAGGCACTGAGCGATATTGTCTGAGAAACTGATTTAGAGATTGTTGAATTGGAATTCGGGATACTTTACAAATCTTTATTTGCTTTCCCAGATTACGCATGAAACGTTCAACAAGACCATTAGCCTGTGGCCACAGGGGAGTGATTTTTTGATGTCGAATTCCAAAATGTTTCATGAATTTGCTGAAATCATCACCTTTAAATGGTGGACCATTATCAGTCTGTATTGTTCCTGGAATTCCATAAGTAGTAAATATTCTCAGTCTTTATTGTTCCTGGAATTCCATAAGTAGTAAATATTCTATCCAACACTGGTAAGACAGATGTGGCAGACGTTGAAGATATTATTTCAAGAACAGGATATCTTGAATATTCATCCACAGTCACTAGTACGTATTTACCATTTTATAATGGTCCATAGAAATCAACATCGACATTTTCCCAGACATTGTCAGGTAGATTAGTCATCCGCAATGGTTCACTGCTAGTTTGCGTAGAAAGAAGGGTGCATGTCATACAGTTACGGATTTCCGATTCAACAAGTTGCTCCATGGAGGGAAACCATACCTTTACACGTAAAAGTTGTTTGGTCTTTACGATTCCTAAATGACTGGCATGGGCAATATCAATTAATCTCTTTCTCAAAACAGCTGGAATAACAATTTTGTCACCTCTGAGAATTATTGAATCATCATGTACAGTAAGTTCTTGACAATGTTTATGAAGTGTTCGAAATTCTTGTTCCTCATCAATTGAAAATTAAAACTGTCCCAGTCACCAATCATTGGAAATAATGCAGTGTTTTACTGCTGACAAAACTTTATCTGAGGAAGAAGCCTCTTTGATGTTGGCACTAGTAAGTGAATCAGGAATTGAATTGTTAATAATAAAGTTCACATATTCCTCCACTGAAGTAGACTGCGATATGTCAGAAGGCAGAGGATGTCTGGACATGTAATATGAGGGATTGTCAGCACCAGCTCTATGAATAATGGAGAAATTGTATGCCTGCAAAAGTAAGCCCCATCGCTGTATCCTAGCTGGTTGTTTGGATTTTGGATTTCCAAAAAGTGTCACTAGGGCTTGATGATCAATCTGGATGGTAAAGTCAATGCCGTATAGATAGAGATGAAAGCATTCACAACCACAGACTACTGCAAGAGCTTCCCTTTCTGGTTGAGAGTAACGTTTTTCCACCTTTGTCAAACTGTGACTTGCACATGCTACAATATGATGATCCCCATGTGTATTCACCTGAGTCAAGATAGCTCCGAGCCCCACAGGACTGGCATCCACAATAAGTTCTGTTTTCCAGTCAGTGTTGTAATATAACATTGTGACACTATCCTGCAGACATCGTTTTATGTCATCAAATGCTTGTGATTGAGAGGAAGTTCATATGAATTTTGCATTTTTCTTTGTGAGTTCCCTAAGTGGGGCAGTCAGAGTAGCGTAATTTGGAATGTATTGGGAGCAATAGTTAGTCATCCCAAGAAACAACTTGACCTCACCAGCATTAGCAGGTTTGGACATATTTGTGATAGCCTGGACTTTTTGTGGATCAGGACCAACTCCATCTTGAGAAAATATATGCCCCAAAAATTTGAGCTTCTGTTGAAGAAAGACGCATTTATCTTTATTCAGTGTTAAGTTTTTGGCTTGAAGACACTGCAACACTTGACGCAGAGCTACATCATGTTCCTGGCGTGTTGCTCCAAAAAACAGGATATCATCACTGTAATTAATGGCATTTGGCACTGACTGTATAACCTGACGGATAGCATTTTGAAACACCTCTGCTGCAGATACGATTCCAAATGATAGCCATTTGTATCGTCGTAACCCAACATGAGTTGAGAAAGTTGTTATTGCCGTGACTCTTCATCATGTTCCAGTTGATGATAACCTTTATTTAAATCAAATTTTGAAAAGAAACTTGCACCTGTGAGTCGATGTATGATATCATCCATAGTAGGAGTAATATGGCGCTCTCTTTTAATGGCAACATTAGGACGACGCATATCTTATCAACACATATTCTCACTGTATTTGGTTGACCTGGTTTGGGCAGTACCACAATAGGGGATACCCATGGTGTCGGACCAGATACCTTTTCAATTATATCTAAGTCTTCAAGGGCCTGAATTTCTTCTTCCACTTGCTTCCTTATGTTGATAGGAATACGCTGATGTTCTTGAGCAATTGGGATAACTGAGTGATCAATGTGAAGATGAACTTGATAGTCTTTAAATTTTCCAATGCCATGAAAAAGATGATCATACTCCCGTAGTAAAACATCCACATCACTTCGTAGTGGTTTTGGGTCATGTAGGAGAGGAGTGAGATTGGGAGGGTCATGTAAGACATGAGCGGAATCATGAGTGTGTGCCACAATCTGTATAAAACCCAACTCTGATGCAGTATCCAATCCCAAAAGATTACTGAAGGGTTAATACTTTGTTCTTCTTCTCTGTTACATATGCTTGTATATATTTAAGTACCACCATATAGATGCATTTTACCAAAATGAACCGTGTGCAAACTTTCTACATAATACACACCCTTTTTATGTAGAGTGCAAACTTGCCCATATATGTACATCCTTCCACTGCGGCAGTTCCTAGCCAATCATGTTATGCTAACCCCTCTTTTCTTTACCCAATCACTTACTGACTTATGGCATACACGCCCTAAACTCTTGTCTTTTATACCTTTGTTGTACAAACAATAAACAGTGTGAATCTTTACTGCTTGTGTTTTGCATGTTACTTGTAGCAAAAGGTTTACACTCACGGACGTCTAAGAGACTATCACATCGAGGGTTAAGGAATAGAGGAGTAATCCTTACAAGTGGGAGCTCGTGCCGGAATTCAGTTGATCGTCCCCGGACGGTAAGATAGAGAATTTATTGTCTGTCTTTGCCGGACGGGATTGCGGTCATACACTGAAGCTGAATCCGTGTCAGTGTTCTGGGAACACGTGACCTAACATCTTTAATGTCTGGGACTTAAAGATACGTCTGAGAAGTGACCAGGGGTCCAAGCGCAATTCTCCAAAGACGTTAGTATCTGGGATACTTAAAATAGACCTGGGAGTCTATACATAACGTAGATTTTACCTCGATTTGATTGTCTACTTATTATGTTATGGCCATAACAGATATTAGAGTATAAGTTTCATGTATTCAGCTTGACGGGTGGTAAGTGCACGTCTGTTGAATACCCTTATAACTTTCTTGCTTCCTATCACAATACGCTGCATTTCCAAGTCCCTGTACGAGTGGTGAGTAAACGTACAGATTATTACTATCGATTGTTTTGTTAAAGTACTATGCAGATGATATTGTGATATTGTCAATAACTAATTAACTGGTTAGCTGATGCATGCATAGAAAGTTGTTGGAAATTGTGTTTTTACTATGGGCTCTGGTCAGAGTAAGAAAACTGTATACCCCCCTCCCCTACCCGAGGAGACATGTAAAGAATACGTGGCCCGTAGTTCTACCTCTGATTATTATTTGATTGATCCCTGGGTGGATAATTTAGCAGGGTGGACAGAGAAAGCAGGATAGGACCCATTCCCACGGGAAGGCAGTAATTACCCTTTCTATATGGATATGGTTAAAGGTCTTTGTTTAGGGGACAGGGAAGCCTGGCCGTGGTATGATCACGATCCACAAAGGGATATGACATATATGCGGGCCGGGGGTGAGCAGTGGCTGACCATAGCGCCCTATTGGTATGATAAATCCATCAATAAGAAACAAAGGAGGATTAAAAATATCAGTTCCCAACAGCACAGAAGGGAGGAAGTGAGAACCTGTAAATCTTTGAAAACCCTCTCGCCTCCCCCTTACATTCCAATATATCCTGCTCTTAAAGACACAGATCTCTTAGCAGCAGTAACCCTTTCACAACAGATGGGATCGCCTCCAACTCCACTGCTAGAAAATGCGTCCACTAGCTCTATCCCTAACGCACCAGTAACCCAGAGTTTAGATAATAGTAAAACACTGTCCCAAGCTCACCATTACCCCCGATGGCTGTATATCTTATTTGCGCAAAGCTTGCAAAGGACGCAGCTATACACAAGAAGACATGAGGCTGATTATAGATGGTATAATCGACCACTATAATGGATGGGATTGGACAAAGGTCCCTGCCATCCACACACCTGCTGCACAAAATAGTGCCGCTGCCTACACCCTCAACACACAGACATGTATCGAGAATATGTGGAAGGAAATTGATACACATATGAAGGAAGTCTTTAAAACCCGTGCTTCTTTGCCTGTCGCTGTAGCTTGTAAACAGAAACCTTCAGAGTCTGTTACTGAGTTTTGGAAAAGGTTTAAGGACTGCTGGACAGATGACGCTGGCTTACCTTTGCTTAACTCGGAAAGCTTACTCATTTCCACCTTCACTAACAACCTTCTACCTTCTGTCATAGTTTCTGTTAAGCAAAGCGTCTCTTCCTGGACTTCTGATAGTACGAAAGATTTTGAAAAACATCTGTATGAGAAAGAGGCTGCAGGGTGTTTTGATGTAAAGAAACCTGCACCCACTCATAACTATCAGAACTCCAGACGCTTTGACAGACAGAACCAACCCCGCAGTTAGGGAAGATTCCAAAGACCCCAACATAAACCACCTACAGGAGACATGGCCGGCAAACGGCACACCTCCTGTTACAACTGTGGCCAGGATGGTCACTGGGCAAGAGATTGCCCCCAGCCCCCTCAGACACCTCGACAGCCTGCTCTGAATCCTGCCCCCCCAACAACACCCCCGCCCACGCCATGACAACCCTCTCTCTGATCATGTACGTTTCAGAGTTGACTGGCAAGACCCCGCGCACTGACGGGGCCCGGAGGAGGGTATCCCAGCCTTTATTCAACTCACCCGTCATTGGAAAGATTCACCTCTGCTGCCACTTATTATAAATGGAAGTAAAATTCCCTTTTTAGTGGACAGCGGTGCAACAACCAGTGTTTTGTGTTCTGACCTATATGATGGTGATTTGGAAAAGACTGCTCCTTCAATGGGAATCAATGGGATACCCACCAATGCCTGACTTAGCCCAAGTAAACCCCGCTCTTTGGTCAGAAGGTCCATATGACACTGGCCTAATCTCATGCACACCATATAAGGCCAATCTCAAACCCGACTCACAACCTGTTTATCAAAAGCAGTATCCCCTCTCACCAGAAAAGATAGAAGGTCTCCGCCCCATGATACAGCAATTCTTACAACAGGGTATTCTCAGACATATTGTATCACCATACTGTACTCCTGTGAACCCTGTTGCCAAAGCTGATGGCAGTATAAGATTTGTACAGGATCTCAGAGCGATCAATCAGTTAATTGTCCCAATTGCACCAATTGTTCCAGATGTAAACTCACTCATTTCTGCAATCCCTGCAGATGCTGCGTTCTTCTCTGTAATTGATTTGAAGAATGCCTTTTTCAGCATACCTGTAGATTCACAGACACAATTACTTTTTGCCTTTTCTTTTGAGGGTAAACAACTTACCTGGTGCAGATTACCCATGGGCTATATTGACTCACCCGTTGTCTATAGCATTGTACTCCAGGCCACATTGAGGCCCTGGCAACCTCACCATGGTTCAGTCCTGCTACAGTATGCAGATGATCTGCTGCTCTGTAGTCAAACTGAGGAGGCCTGCCGAGAGGATGGTGTTTCATTACTAAACTGGCTTTGTGAATGTGGACACAAGGTGTCCAAAACAAAAATGCAATGGTGTAAAAAGCATGTTGATTACTTAGGTTTTGTGCTCACTCAGGGAGAGAGGAAAATCAGTCCACAACGCATACAGTCTGTATTGGGCCTGGTCACCCCAACTACCCAGAAGGAACTACTGTCCTTCCTGGGTATGGTAAATTACTGCAGACAGTGGATATCTGATTGCTCCTATTATGATGACATTTTGAGACAAGCCACACTGAAGGACAAACCTAAAACTGTACAATGGTCACAAGAAATGTTAACTGCATATGAAAGTTTAAAATGTATGTTGATGAAAAGTCCGGCACTTGGCCTCCCCAATTATGTACTACCTTTCCATCTATATGCAAGGGACAATTGTAAAACCATGGCGGGGGTGCTCACACAGTTTCATGGAGGGAAGTTGCGCCCCGTGGCATTTTTTTCCAAAGTCATGCCAGTGTCTGTGCAAGGTATGCCTGCCTGCCTCAGGGCTTTGGCAGCCTGTGCAATGGTTGCAGAAATGGCCACTACCCTCACTTTAGGCCACACCACAGTACTCCACACCACACATGATGTCCTGGCAATACTTAAAGGCTTACACACACAGCACATGTCAGCACAACGCCTTAGTGGATATGAAGTACTTCTTTTGGGCAACCCTACACTTACCATCAAGTACACTGCCAGTTCTTCTGGCCCTACACCCATTCTCAATGCCCTTTTAGGCTTGAAAGGTCCCGAGGATGAACCACCCGACCTACATGACTGTGCTGCTTCCATTGAAGCTGAAACCTCTCCCAGACTTGACATGTCTCCCGTTCCCATACCAGGCGCAGACATAGTTTTTGTTGACGGCTCCTGTAGTAGGCCCAATGACAATACATACCAAGCTGGCTATGCCATTGTCACCCTCCCTGACACTGTGTTGGAAGCCCTACCAATACCTTATCAGTCCGCGCAAGCTGCAGAACTCATTGCACTCACTAGAGCATGTCCCTCCCTTGACAACGTCCATCTGCTCACTCAACTTCAAGCTGCTGCGACTAATACTGATCTCTCCGACTGGACTTACCCAATTCTGCAGAAAAAATCCTAAATCAGGATTAATCTGCAAAGAGGGGAAACCCTGTATACCCCAGTCCAGTGCCCCTTTGCTCATTGCCCATTACCATGGTGTTGGTCACCATAGTAGAGCCACAACACTCCTCCTACTAACCAATGATTTTTATGTTACTGAGGCCAAATCACTTGTGGACTAATATGTTAGCAGATGCATCACCTGCCTCAGGAGCAACCCTAACAACCCTAATAAAGCGAAACACCAGCATCTTGAATACCCCACCACCCCTTTTACACACTTACAAATTGATTTTACCCATATCCCTGGTACAGGTAAACAAGAATATGCCCTGGTCATTGTAGATATGTTCTCTCGCTGGCCAGAAGTATTCCCAACTAAGTCAGAGGATGCCAAGACAGTAGCAAGAATCCTAACACAGAAAATCATCCCTAGATGGGGGTAGGCCTTTTCCCACCCCATGAGCAAAAAAACCGTTGATAATACAGGAAGGAGATCTAGAACTTATAAGGGAAGAGTATGTCAGGGCCCTCATAACCAAACTTGATGAGATTGAACATGATGTCGCTTGTAAAAACCCTCTGAATCCACAGGAACCAACACACCCTTTTAAGGTCGGAGACAGAGTAGTGGTGAAGATCCTCCCCCGCAGCAAGAGCCCAGGAGACTTCACCTATGGCCCAGAGACGGAAGTCGTTGCTGTAACCCGAACCGCAGTCCTGACAGAAGAGAGTCCCACCTGGATCCATGCTTCCCGAGTAAAGAAAATTCCTAGACCAGACCTAGAGGAGGAAACAGGTGATTCCAGTGAGGTACGAACAGGGGCGGACAGCCCTGACCTCCCACCTAGCGAAGACAGAAGACCAGAGGAGGATGAAGAAAATGCCCCCTATCTTTACCCTGGGGACTATCTTGATAGCCCTACTGGCCCATTTTTCCCCCCTCAATGACTGAGGTTGATATAACTCAGAATGAAGGGAAACTGACACTATGGTATAACTCTTCCACCACATACACCGCAACCTACATACTAGATTATTTCCAATTCCCCCAACTAGCTGCTGTCCAAAAGTCTGTTGACTACCAGATCCGCGCTGACACCACAGACAACCTAAGCCCCGAGGTACCTTATATTTGCGTTACAGGCCATAACTGGGGAAATGATTGCAACTCATGGTCCGCGGCTGCCTGGAACACAGGTACCCCATGGGGCTATAAGCCCGCTGAAGCCTTAGATAAAAAGGATAAACACGGAACATCATTAACCCAACGATTAACCCTTCTTAAAATGCCCAACAATTACTGCAACTCCCGCTCAGGCCAAAAATTGCGCCACTGGCGTGCAGAAAGACGTAAGCTTTGCAAGAATCATATAGTATAACAATTATGATTCTAAGAGGGGATTGAAGGGTTAATACTTTGTTCTTCTTCTCTGTTACATATGCTTGTATATATTTAAGTACCACCATATAGATGCATTTTACCAAAATGAACCGTGTGCAAACTTTCTACATAATACACACCCTTTTTATGTAGAGTGCAAACTTGCCCATATATGTACATCCTTCCACTGCGGCAGTTCCTAGCCAATCATGTTATGCTAACCCCTCTTTTCTTTACCCAATCACTTACTGACTTATGGCATACACGCCCTAAACTCTTGTCTTTTATACCTTTGTTGTACAAACAATAAACAGTGTGAATCTTTACTGCTTGTGTTTTGCATGTTACTTGTAGCAAAAGGTTTACACTCACGGACGTCTAAGAGACTATCACATCGAGGGTTAAGGAATAGAGGAGTAATCCTTACAATTACCTCTTGCATACTTAGTGACATAAAATACAGCTTTTGTCATTTTGTCATTTTTGCGTGCAATTATGTCAAAAGAACCCTTTAGTGGAAGAGGTCGTTTATTACCATAGGTGAATATTTTCATAGATGTTGGATTCAAAATGACTCTGCCATGCAGCTTCTTAAAACTGGTAGCATCCATTATATTTACAGAAGCACCGGAATCTATGAGAAAGTCAACAGAAGTTTGTTCTAGAGTGATGGCAGTTTTTGGACTGACCTTGTTTTTTCCAACTTGATGAATCATGTAGATAAATCCTTCTGACTTGTCATCATTGTCAGATGATTCTGCAGGCAGATCCACTGTAGAATCATAATGTTGATCCACACAACGCACTGTCTTTCGCCTGGATTTAAACTTCTGTGAAGATTGTCTAGGTGTAGACTTGATTTCCTTAGATTTACAAACAGAGGAAAAGTGATTAATTTTGCCACATGCAGTGCAAATTTTACCTGTGGCAGGACAGTCTCCTGAATGTGGATAGGAGCGTCCACACCTGTAACATGATCTAGATTTCCCTGTCTCCGGAATGGTACTTGTGTCAGTGTGTAATTTATTGCACACTTGCAGCTGGGTCATGCCCCTCTCCATGTCTTTAGCATGTGTCTCTGAAAGTTCTAGACTTCTAGCATATTGCTGCAGCTCAGTCAGTGTCATTTCAGATTTAAGAGCACGTCTGCGCAACTTTCCACATGTGCCAAATGCGATTAGCTGCTGCTTAATTTCATCCTCTACATCATGGAACTGACACGTTTTGGCAAGAATCCGTAATCTAGTAATGTATGCATCAACAGATTCAGTTTGCAGTTGCATAGCTGTCCTGAATAGGTATTTTGAATGTGACAGGCTGCATTTTGGGGCAAAATAGGCAGTCAGAGAGTCCCTGCATTTGTTATAATCCCTGGTGTCTGCCTCTGGCAAAGTATCATACAGTTCATAAATCTTGGAGCCAGCACTGAGAAGAAGCATGCTTTTCTTTTTTGTTATCAGAAGTAACCCCCATAGCTTCAATATAGTGATCAAACTGGGAAAGCCATTTTCTCCATAACTCTGCTGCATGAGGGGCATCAGTATGCAGAAACTGAGGGATTAATGCTAGCATGTCAGCCATGGTGACTAAGAGGAATGTACAGTAGCTGAGTGTAAGTAGTTAAAAGTTTATCCTCGTCGCCAGTTATTATGTCCTGATGTACATATCTTTACTTCAATGAATCATGCAGTATGAAGATTATGTATTTTAATTTCTTATTGGTAAGTAGTACTTGCATGGTTACAGATAGACATCAACTCCACATGTTGCTCTCCTCCTTACTCTCATTCTACTTCCTACTTTCTTCTACTTCCTGATCACATGTTCATCTGTGCAGCCAGATTCTTAAAGGTACACTACCTCATCTAGCTAATGCACATAAACTATCTTCATAGATACTACATCAGCCTCCATAGAAACCTATGGGGCTGCTTTTTTGAGAGATAATGGAAGACTGCAACCCGGGGTGTAACTAGGCCTTTGTGGGCCCCATAGCAAGATTTTGAAAGGGCCCTCCTGTGCCCTGTGAGAGCAACAGTGACCGGGGGTGGGGAAGGATTGAGATGATGGGTGTCAGAGCAGCAGGGGGTGTGGCCTGATAGTGGAGGGCGGTAACAGGTAGGGTAGACACTGAGGTGTCAGTTATACTAATATTTATATTTGTGTGTGTGTGTATATATATATATATATATATATATAAAATCGTATATCCGAACAGATCTTTCATTGAAAGCTCTAGGGGTTTACCCACATACAGATGGAGCCACACTCATCGAGCGTGGCTACATTGCAGGCGAGGGTACCCGGCGTGCCTGGGCGCACCTGCGCTTAGGCACAGCGGGGAATGCACAAAGAGATGCTCCCATTCACTTTGAATGGGGTGCGTGAGCATCTACGATGCATGCGCATCCCATTTGTGCCCGGCTCCATCTGTACATCAGGCCAAATGGGCACTGTAGGTAGTAACAGACATACTACAACTAGCAGGTTAGGTAATAGTGTAAGTAAATCAGTCTCCCACACTGTGGATGCGGGAATGAACTTCCAACAATAAATACTCTGCATGTGGCACAGCCCATCCACTGCTGGCAGTCAACCAATTACACATGTGAAGATTCCCAGAACTTACATCAGGTCTATATAGCAGATGGTTTAAGTTGGAACAACAATGAATACTTAATAATGGCGGCTTCATCCCTAGTTTATCCACATTCAGGTCGATTTTAAGGAATGACCAAAGCTTCCTGATAGAGTTTTACGTTGTATGCAGGTTCATGTAACATTTGACTCAGAGGATCATTCTCTCTGGGGACATTAACCTGGGTGATTTATCTACTCCCTGGAACAACTTCCTTGCCCTGGTAAGGCATCTCTCAACAGTACCTTTTTTGTATCCTCTTATCAGAATCCTTTTTTTGTTTTTTTCTAGCTGAATATCAGCAAGCTCAGTCTTAGAGTTATTCCCCATGAATTATAAGAATTGAGAGATTGGTAAAACATTCTTTAGTGCATTTAGATGGTGACTTGGAAAAAAAAGAGTGAATTTCGATCCATTGATTTACAGTATAATGTATACACCAACGTCCTATCTTTCTTGAAGACCGTAATGTTCAAAAAGCAAATCTGTGCTTGATCAACCATAACTGTAACCCGTACTGGGCTAGCTATCGCATTGAGTGCATCCACCACTTCTAAGAAGGACAGCTCATCTCTGCCCCAAATCATAAAGATGTCATCAGTGAAGCACATGAAATACAGAATATTCCACCTTCCCTGTCACAGTTACATGTGTTATATACAAGGGCGTAGCTACCATAGGTGCAGGGAGTGCAGCTGCTATGGGGCCCAGAGCTGAGAGGGCCACCTTCCCTGTCACAGTTATACATGTATGTGTTATATATATTTTTCACCATTGAGTGGTACTTAGGGGCCCTGATAAGGCTTTGCCTTCTGGCATATTATACCCTTGGACCTGCTCATTGTAACGTGGTATAAAATGATCTGGAGGGCATTAATGTGGCATAATTTGAACTGGGACACTGTCATGTGGTACAGTATGAAGTGGAGGCACTATATTGTGGCATAATATGAACAGGGGGCACTGTAATGTGACATAATATGTGCTAGAGGCCCTGCATGTCATAATGTGAATGGGGGGTAATGTGTTAATTAGAGATGAGCGGGTTCGGTTCGTCGAGATCCAAACCCCCCCAAACTTCACCTATTTTACACGGGTCCGAGGCAGCCTCGGATCTTCCCGCCTTGCTCGGTTAACCCAAACGCGCCCGGACGTCATCATCCCGCTGTCGGATTCTCGCGAGATTCGTATTCTATATAAAGAGCCGCGCGTTGCCGCCATTTTCACTCGTGCAGTGGAGATTGAACGGAGAGACGGTGGCTGCATTCTCTCCCTGAAAAGCTCCGTAATCTCTGCTCAGTGTGTTGCAAATATCTGTGCTCAGTGTGCTGCAAATATCTACGTTCTCTGCCTGAAAACGCTCCATATCTGTGCTCAGTGTGCTGCAAATATCTGTGCTCAGTGTGCTTTATTGTGGGGACTGGGGACCACCAGTATAATAGTAGTACAGTACAGTAGGCCATTGCTGTATTTTGCAGCTCTGTGTCACTACAAGTGTCCATTCCATATCTGTGCTGCATTTTTGTGAGCAGTATATATAGTATTACAGTGCAGCATTTTGGTGACCAACAGTATATAGTTGTACAGTAGGCCATTGCTGTATCTTGCAGCTCTGTGTCACTGCAAGTATCCATTCCATATCTGTGCTGCATTTTTGTGAGCAGTATATATAGTATTACAGTGCAGCATTTTGGTGACCAACAGTATATAGTTGTACAGTAGGCCATTGCTGTATCTTGCAGGTCTTTGTCACTGCAAGTATCCATTCCATATCTGTGTTGCATTATTGTGAGCAGTATATAGTAGGACAGTGCAGCATTTTGGTGACCAGCAGCATACCTCCCAACTGTCCCGATTTTCGCGGGACAGTCCCGTTTTTGGGGGACTGTCCCGCTGTCCCACCCGTGGGCCGCAGTGTCCCGCGGTGGGGGGTGGGCAGTTGGGAGGCTCATGCACTCGCTGCCCTGCTTAGCAGAGCAGCGGTGAATAGACGCTGTGCGCAGGCGCACAGCGTCTATTCAGTGCAGACAGAGGGAGAGGGGGCATGCCACTGGCTCAAAGAGCGCTGGGCATGCCCCCTCAGTGATTAAAACGGGGCGTGGCTCGCGATCGTGGGCCCTCCACGAAACCACGCCCCTTTCCATAGGCCACGCCCCCTTTCCGGGAGCGTGCGTGGCTTCGCCGCGCATGTGTCCCGCTTTCAGCAAAGACAAAGTTGGGAGGTATGCAGCAGTATACATATATAGTACAGTACAGTAGGCCACTGCTGTATCTTGCAGCTCTGTGTCACTGCAAGTTTCCATTCCATATCTGTGCTGCATTATTGTGAGCAGTATATAGTAGGACAGTGCAGCATTTTGGTGACCAGCAGTATACATATATAGTACAGTACAGTAGGCCATTGCTGTATCTTGCAGCTCTGTGTCACTTCTAGTATCTTGATCAGTGCTCAATATCTGCTGCATTGTTGTGACCAGTATGTATACTGTACTGTGCGACGTGTGTTATACACCTGGTGATTACTGATTATACATCCTGTAATCTGTACTGAGCGATGTGTGAGATACACCTGGGGATTATACACCCTATATACTGTACTGTGCGATGTGTTATACACCTGGTGATTACTGATTATACATCCTGTAATCTGTACTGAGCGATGTGTGAGATACACCTGGTGATTATACACCCTATGGCCCTCATTCCGAGTTGTTCGCTCGCAAGCTGCTTTAAGCAGCTTTGCACACGCTAAGTCGCCGCCTACTGGGAGTGAATCTTAGCTTATCAAAATTGCGAACGAAAGATTAGCAGAATTGCGAATAGACACTTCTTAGCAGTTTCTGAGTAGCTCCTGACTTACTCGGCAACTGCGATCAGTTCAGTTAGTTTCGTTCCTGGTTTGACGTCACAAACACACCCAGCGTTCGGCCAGACACTCCTCCGTTTCTCCAGCCACTCCCGCGTTTTTCCCAGAAACGGTAGCGTTTTTTCGCACACACTCATAAAACGGCCAGTTTCCGCCCAGAAACACCCACTTCCTGTCAATCACATTACGATCACCAGAACGAAGAAAAAACCTCGTAATGCCGTGAGTAAAATACCTAACTACATAGCAAATTTACTTGGCGCAGTCGCACTGCGGACATTGCGCATGCGCATTAGCGACTATTCGCTCCGTTGCGACAAAAAAATAACGAGCGAACAACTCGGAATGACCACCTATATACTGTACTGTGCGACGTGTGTTATACACCTGGTGATTACTGATTATACATCCTGTAATCTGAACTGAGCGATGTGTGAGATACACCTGGTGATTATACACCCTATATTATTATTATTATTATCCTTTATTTATATGGCGCCACAAGGGTTCCGCAGCGCCCAATTACAGAGTACATAAATAATCAAACAGGAAAACAGCAACTTACAGTTGATGACAGTATAGGACAAGTACAGGGTAAATAAACATAGTTACATCAGTAGATGACACTGGAATAAGTATCAGGTGGCAGAAGACTACTGGATTGGGTTCACTACGATATGCCTGCGGTCGGGCTCCCGGCGACCAGCATACCGGCGCCGGGAGCCCTACCGCCGGCTTACCGACAGTGTGGCGAGCGCAAATGAGCCCCTTGCGGGTTCGCTGCGCTCGAACACGCTACGGGCACAGTGGCGCACTATGCGCGCCACACTATTTTATTCTCCCTCCAGGGGGGTCGTGGACCCCCACGAGGGAGAATAAGTGTCGGTATGCCGGCTGTCGGGATCCCGGCGCCGGTATACTGTGCGCAGGGATCCTGTCAGTCGGCATACTGAAGACCACCCGTTGGATGTGGTACAGTTGAAGATTATTAAAGTAAGACAAAGGATAAGCACATGAGGGAAGAGGGCCCTGCTCGTGAGAGCTTACAATCTAAAGGGGAGGGGTAGACAGACATGGGTGACACAGATGGGGTACATAGAGAATGTGGAACAGAGGGTTAGGATGAGATTTGGCTGGGTTTGGTGAAGAAGTGGACCCCCAGAAGGCACAAGTCAACACTTAACATTGCAACATTTTACTGGGCTATGCAGGAGAAAATTAAAAATAGGGGAAAATAAAAATAAAAAAAAAGAATCGATAACTTCTACCGCTTTCAAAAAGGTAAATGGAAGCTGAGATAATGGACAACTGCCTCATGGAAGCCAGATACAGTATACCAAACAGTACTTAGCAGAGTTAGGAATGAGTGCTTATGAAATTCAGTAACATTTTGTCATAATATTTCAGAAACTGCATGGCTGGTCTCACACTCTTATGCTCTAATACACCACCTGCTTTATTTCAAAAACATTATGTCTCCATAATCCCAAAAACGTCAGTCTTCTTGAAAAGTGGTTTGTTCCTTTGTAAGGGAAAGAGAACAAACGTTCTCAAACAACGGTTTCTCAATTTCTTTTTCCTATGGGAAGGGATTGTGGATTCGCAGGAATATCTGAGCATTTTTGTAATCAGAAAGCAGCGTCTTTCTACAAATGTTTATGAATAATTCCAGTGATTTTCTCATTTTCTTCCAGTGATTTGGACCAATAATACCATTGATTAGAACGAATAATTCCAGTGATTTTGTCATTTTCTTCCAGTGATTTGGACCAATAATACCATTGATTAGAACTAATAATTCCAGTGATTTTGTCATTTTCTTCCAGTGATTTGGACCAATAATACCATTGATTAGAACAAATAATTCCAGTGATTTTGTCATTTTCTTCCAGTGATTTGGACCAATAATACCATTGATTAGAACTAATAATTCCTGTGATATTGAGGTGTTTGTGTCGCTTTTCTTAGCCATCCAGTGACCACAGTGCACCTCTTTTTCTCTTTTCTTTGCACCATGTGCTGTTTGGGGACTATTTTTTGAAGTGCCATCCTGTCTGACACTGCAGTGCCACTCCTAGATGGGCCAGTTGTTTGTGCCATCTACTCCAGAAAACACAATTTTAATCCCGCACCAGTATCCAAAGAGCTAATAATATAATAAAATTATTGTTTTGTATTCCTAGGTTCTTATCAAATGGAATATTTTTTGTATTTATTTTTCACATTAAATTTGTTATCACAATGTATTCCATTCTTGTTAGGTGCAACCCCAATGTTTCAGGTCAAAGACCTGCCATATTTAGCAAACAAAAAGACAAAAAAAGGGAAACACCTTCAAAGGGTGCACACTATATATAAATGTATTTATTAAAATGTAACTTTTATTGGTATGTATTAATAGATTTTTAAATCATGGGTGAAATAATTAAAATATAGTGTGATAGAAAAGACAAAATGTGTGATTAAAAACTTTAAGATCTCCTGTTTATACAACATAAGGGTGGGTGGGAGGCAAAGACAATTCCATCTTGCACCTCTTTTTTTATTTATCTTTGCATCATGTGCTGTTTGGGGACTATTTTTTTCAGTGCCATCCTGTCTGACACTGCAGTGCCACTCTTAGATGGGCCAGGTGTTTGTGCCGCCCACTTGGGTCGCTTAGCTTAGTCATCCAGCGACTTCGGTGCAAATTTTAGGACTAAAAATAATATTGTGAGGTGTTCAGAATAGACTGGAAATGAGTGGAAATTATGGTTATTGAGGTTAATAATACTATGGGATCAAAATTACCCCCAAATTCTATGATTTAAGCTGTTTTTGAGGGGTTTTTGAAAAACAAACACCCGAATCCAAAACACACACGAATCCTACAAAAAATTTTCAGGGAGGTTTTGCCAAAACGCGTCCGAATCCAAAACACGGCCGCAGAACCGAATCCAAAACCAAAACCCGAACAATTTCCGGTGCACATCTCTAGTGTTAATGTGTACTGGCAGCACTACAATGGGACATAATGTGATCTTGGGCACTTATGGTTCAGAAAAGAAACTAGGGCACTAACTAAGGCACTACCATGGTTCAGAAAATGAACTACAGGTAGGGAACTATTATAGGGCATAAAATTAACAACTGCTGTGGAGCGGTATCTCTGTAGATTCATTGGGACAGGGGCCCCTTCAAAATGTTGCTATGGGGCCCAGAAAGTTTGCTCACCTTGCTTTGGGCAGGTTACTATTTCCAATTGTAGTCCGCATGGATCGTAAAGTAGGAAAAAAGTCAAAAATAGAAAAAATTATACAAAAGTCATGTTGACATTTTCCTGTGTCGACTATTGTCATGTCGACCTGTTGACCATGTTTACATAATACTGG
The DNA here is from genome assembly GCF_028390025.1 of Pseudophryne corroboree. Taxonomy (NCBI): domain Eukaryota; kingdom Metazoa; phylum Chordata; class Amphibia; order Anura; family Myobatrachidae; genus Pseudophryne; species Pseudophryne corroboree. The sequence continues at coordinate 185,374,024 of NC_086447.1, forward strand.
TCGACCTATTAACTGTCGACCTTATCCTGCTCCCATTTTAACTTCCTCATCCACCATTCTGAGAAAGATTTAAAGCCTAGGATTGTTGGAAGGGGGATAAAAGCGGCCTGTCTTTTTTAAAATCTCACCAGCCTGACCTATGCAATTCCCCTTTTCCTTGAAAAATTCCCATAGCATGAGCTTCCTCCCTATCTTATAATGGTTAATAGACCAATCAAAGGTATTCAAATTACACATACAGTAGGTACAAAGCTCAGACCCTATGAAACTAGAGAACTCTCTGCCAGAGTTGATATTTTGAGAGATTAAGGGGAACATTTACTAAGCAGTGATAAGAGCGGAGAAGTGAGCCAGTGGAGAAATTTCCCCATCAACCAATCAGCAGCTCTGTATCATTTTAAAGTATGCAAATTATAGATGTTACTTCAGTGCTGATTGGTTGCCATGGGCAACTTCTCCACTGGCTCACTTCTCCGCTCTTATCACTGCTTAGTAAATGTACCCCTAAAAATCAACTCCTTACTGTCCCGTCTACCTATTTGTTGACCTCTTGTGGCCGCCCCTTCTAGCTTGTGGCATTCTATGTTCCTTGGGTAACCCCCTCCCCTTGAATGTGTGGCCACTCCTAAAAAGCCCCCACTGGTGGTTGGATTTCTGTTAAAGGATGAAACAGCACTGTTTGGATATATGGTTAGCTCTCAGTAAGGGCAATACAGATAAACTGGTGGCAGTGCACTTTCTACAAATGGGCCATTATGTGTCAGCTTTGAAATATATGATAATTGACTGGATACCACCACTAAAAAGAGTCTGTGATCGTGGTTCACTGCTTTTTAAAAGAGAAGCTACAGTATATGGATCCACATTTGGATACGGTGGCTCAGAGGGGCCTTAATCAGAGCCGAATAAACAATGGGGCGGGTGGAGCTGCAGCTCCAGGCCCCACATTAAAACTGGCCCACAACATCAGCTCTGCTGGTGTAAACAGGAAAAAGTTGTTTCCCTGCTACACAGCATGTCTGCCTGTCAGCGGCCATGTGAGGTCCCACCCATTGAAAGTCTGGCAGCTACTGCCCACTCCAACACGCCTTCCGCCGGCAGCAGTTCAAACTGCACTCAAGACATTTATAACAAGAATTCATGGAGGCAGTGATGCTTTCAAGTTTCAACGTTTCAATATTTAATCATATCGTCATCAGGTTAAAGAAACAATGAAACAACATACATTTTATAACACATCAACCATTTGTAAAGCGGGGTCGGCACCAGGATCGCACTCCCACCATACAAGCACGCTCCATTGCCCGATCCCCCCTACCCCATCCTCCAGCATTTTTTGTTTTTCTGCATGTTTTTACCTGTGCCACAGCTTGGTAAACTGGGAGAGTGGGCAGGGCAATCCATCACTACCGGAGCCCACCTCCACTCACTATGTTTGCACTTGCACGTGTGTATGCCATCATGTTCCCCACAACCTTAGTGACCCAGTGTAAGTATGTCCCTATTCCCTCAGTGTGTTACCATGTCCCCTCCCCCAGACTCAGTGTGTGTCAACATGCTCTACCCCCCAGGTGCCTGTGTGTATCAAACCCCCCCCTAGTGTGTCATCATTTCTCCTCCATCCCCAAGACCCAGTGTGTTTGTGCCACCATGTGCCTCCCATGCCCATGTATGTGTCCCTATGCTACCCCCCAAGCCCCAGTGTGTGTGTCACCATGCCCCCCTCCCCTAACCCCTGTGTTTATGTTTATATATCTCCCCCCCCCCATTAGTATGTATATCACCATACCCATCCAGTCCCCAATATATGTATCCATGTCGCCCTGGCCCAAATGTGTCTCATATCCTTCTTTTTTCTTTTTCTGCTCATTACTCCTTTTATATCTGACCCTCCACCTATTACCATTTACCCTCACCACTCACTTTTCCCCTGTGCCCTTCACAACCCACTATATCTCTTGCCATACATTTTTTCCTGCCGCCCCTTTTCTTCCACTTCTCCCATTTATACCACTTACCTTCCTCCTCATCTTTTTCTGAAGGCGATGGAGTCCTGCTGGCAAGCAGTCGGAAGTGACCATTATGTACCAAACTCTGAAAAGCATAGCTATGCTTTTCAGAGTGTGGTCCTGCTGGCACCTTGGGGTTTGAGACACCATGACTCAAGAAAGTTTGAGAACCACTGGATTACACTATTGTTTCATTATTTGTACCAATGAAAATGGGTGGGTAGATAGACAGACATATAAACGTGTGAGTGTGTGCGTTATTACGTATGCATGTGTGTGTATGTGTATGTGTATGTGTATATATATATATATATTATTTTTTTTAGGTGGTTGATGGTATGCTGTAGCTGGATCCTCCATCGTGCTAGTCACAGTACTGACCATGCCCCCAATGAGGAACACACTTCCACAGTGCTGTCACACCCCCTACAGTAGCACACAATAGGCCCTTCCTACATTTCAGCTCCAGGCCCATGTGGACCTTAATCTGGCTCTGCCTTTTGTAGTGAGCAGCACTTACAACTCTGAAACCAACATGAGGGTATCCAATTGGATATCCGGTCTCTAGGTCGACCACACTTAGGTCGACAATGTCTAGGTTGACCACTATTGGTCGACAGTAACTAGGTCGACAGGGTTTCTAGGTCGACAGGGACTCCATGTCGACATGTTCTAGGTCGACATGTCAAAAGGTCGACATGCGGTTTTCGCAAATTTTTTCTTTTTTTGAACTTTTTCATATTTAACGATCCACGTGGACAACAATTGGGAATAGTAATCTGTGGCACCTTGCCCAAAGCGATGGGACACGGTACACTAATTGGGATTCACAGGCACTGTACAGAGAAAACTACACAATTTAAAAAAAACTCATGTCAACCTTTTGACCTGTCGACTTAGAACATGTCGACCTAGAAACCCTGTCTACCTATTTACTGTCGACCAATAGTGGTCGACCTAGACACTGTCGCCCTAAGTGTGGTCGACTTTCCATACCACACCCCTCCAATTGACTAGACCAGGGGCATACTATAAAGGAGTCAGGAAAATGTGCTACTGTCCCCCATCTCTAATACTCCCTTCATCATCTCCCGTCCCCGTCACTACTGCCCCCAACTCCTCCTGTCCCCTTCATTCTCTGCTGTTCCCTTGACTACTGCCACCACATTCCCTTAACAATTGCCCCTTCATCCCTCCTGTCCCCTGCACTACTGCCCCCATCTCCTGCTGTTCCCATCACCACTGATCCTTTCATCCCTTGCACTACTGCCCCCATCTCTTGCTTTTCCCATCACTGCTGTTCCCTTCATTCTCTGCTGTTCCCTTCACTACTGCCATGACATCCCCTGCTCTTCCCTTAACAGTTGCCATTGCATCCTTCCTGTTCCCTGCACTGTTGCCCCCCATCTCCTGCTGTTCCCATCACTACTGCCCCCTTCATCCCTTGCGCTATTGCCCCCATCTCCTGCTTTTCCCATCACTACTGCCCCTTCATTATCTGCCCCCACAGCCCCTGCTGTGTGTTTCTTTATGCTGTGCCTGACCTCCTACATCTCTCTCTCTCTCTCTACCAATTCACCATTGTTGTGTGGCACAATGTGTCTAAAGGGTACTACTATGTGGTGTAATATGTATAAGGGGCACGGTGCGGTGGAATGTGAATAATGCTGCACTACTGTGTTGTGTAATTAGAATTGGGGTACTATTGTGTGCAGTGGCGTAACTAGAAATTTTTCTCCCCCAAGCCAAAAAATTCCTCGGCGCCCCCCCCCCCTCCCCCCCATAATTTGCCGCGCGCCGCCAAAAAAGGGTGTGTGGCTTCGTTGAAATGGGCGTGGCTTTGCATAAAGGGGCGTGGTATTGCAGGAAAAGACTACCTTATACCCCAGTTTTGCAAACTGCACGCCCAGACGTTAGCCACCACAGGAAAGAAAAATAATCCTGATTCATGCCCCTTACATTATTTGTCATTTTTCCTCCTTATAGTAATGCCCAGTATACATTATGCCACATACTGCAATGGCCCTTAGACATTATGCCACACACAATAATGCACATGACACAATATGCACACACTGTAATGCCCCCGACACATTATGCCACACACCGTAATGCCTGTGACACATTATGACAGGAATCGCAATGCCCGTTATACATTATGCTACACACTGCAATGCCCCTGATACATTATAGCACATACAATGTCTGTGACACATTATGACACACACCGCAATGACCCTGAGACATTATACCACATACCACAATGATCGTGATATAGTATACAACACACCGTAATGCCTGACACATTATGACACACACCGCAATGTCCGTGATACATTATGCCACACACCGTAATGCCCATTACACATTAAGTTCTACAGTAAGGCTTCTAATTACTTTTAAATTACCTGCTCGTTGCCAGGGGTTTCATGCTCTTGGTTCCATGCACGGTGCCAGGGATTTTCATGCTCAGGGTGTCATGCTCGTTGCCAGGGGTTTCATGCACTGGGTGTCATGCTCGTTGCTAGGGGGTAGTGCTTGTTGGTAGGGCCGTGCTCCCAATGCCACATATGCCCCCAGTGCCAGATATTCCCCCACAGTGCCAGGTACATGCCCCCAGTGCCAAATATACCCCCCCCCAGTGCCACATATGCCCCCAGTGCCAGATATTCCCCCACAGTGCCAGGTATATGCCCCCAGTGCCAGATATTCCCCCACAGTGCCACATATGCCCCCTCAGTGCCTGCTCCCCCCAGTGCCAGATATTCCCCCACAGTGCCAGGTATTTCCCCCAGTGCCAGATATTCCCCCACAGTGCCACATATGCCCCCTCAGTGCCTGCTCCCCCCAGTGCCAGATATTCCCCCACAGTGCCAGGTATATGCCCCCAGTGCCAGATATTCCCCCACAGTGCCACATAAGCCCCCTCAGTGCCTGCTCCCCCCAGTGCCAGATATTCCCCCACAGTGCCAGGTATATGCCCCCAGTGCCAGATATTCCCCCACAGTGTCACATAAGCCCCCTCAGTGCCTGCTCCCCCCAGTGCCAGATATTGCCCCACAGTGCCAGGTATATGCCCCCAGGGCCAGATATTCCTCCACACAGTGCCAGGTATATGCCCCCAGTGCCAGATATTCCCCCACAGTGCCGCCAGGTACATGCCCTCAGTGCCAGATATTCCCCCACAGTGCCTGCTACTCTATTCCTCCCCCCGCCCCCCCTTTGTGTTGGAGGGACACGTGTCCTTCCTGGCTCTCCTGCGGGTCTAATAAAGGAAGTGCCGGTTCGTGAGCCAATCAGAGCTCACGAACGGCACTTCCTTTATTAGACCGGCCGGAGAGCCAGGAGGGACACTGGAGAGGCGCGCGCGGTGCCCTCCGTGTCCCTCCAACACAGCAGCGGAGGGAAGGAGACCGCAGATTGACATGCGGACGCTCGTCCGCATGTCAATCTGTTCTAAGTCAGTGGCGCCCCCGCAGCCCCTCGCCCCCAAGCCACCGCGAGGACTGCGGGGGCAGTAGTTACGCCACTGATTGTGTGACAATACCCTTTTTTTGGGTGCACACCTTTGGCATGCACTGTCCCTAGTCATGTGAGGGGCACCAGTGCTCCTTCTGGCACAGGCCGCCAAAATGTCTATATATAGATCTGTGGGATTGTGCTGTTGGGACACCTGCTAGGTGAGTATTCTGACCTTCCTCCTCTGACCTCCCCCCCCCCTAACCCTCCTCACAGCCTAACCCTAATCCTCTCCTGCCCCCCTCTGCAGCCTAACCCTAACCCTTTCTCCCCGCAACCTAACCCTCCCCTGCAGCCTAACCTCCTCGCTTAATACCTAACCCTCCCTTCCCGCAGCCTATCACATCCTACCCCCTCCAACTAACCCTCCCATGCGGCCTAACCAATATCATGCCCAGCATACTTACTGTTAGAGATGAGCGCCTGAAATTTTTCGGGTTTTGTGTTTTGGTTTTGGGTTCGGTTCCGCGGCCGTGTTTTGGGTTCGAACGCGTTTTGGCAAAACCTCACCGAATTTTTTTTGTCGGATTCGGGTGTGTTTTGGATTCGGGTGTTTTTTTCAAAAAACACTAAAAAACAGCTTAAATCATAGAATTTGGGGGTCATTTTGATCCCAAAGTACAGGTTGAGTATCCCATATCCATATATTCCGAAATACGGAATATTCCGAAATACGGACTTTTTTGAGTGAGAGTGAGATAGTGAAACCTTTGTTTTTTGAGGACTCAATGTACACAAACTTTGTTTAATACACAAAGTTATTAAAAATATTGTATTAAATGACTTTCAGGCTGTGTGTATAAGGTGTATATGAAACATAAATGAATTGTGTGAATGTAGACACACTTTGTTTAATGTACAAAGTTATAAAAAATATTGGCTAAAATTACCTCTAGGCTGTGTGTATAAGGTGTATATGTAACATAAATGCATTCTGTGCTTAGATTTAGGTCCCATCACCATGATATCTCATTATGGTATGCAATTATTCCAAAATACGGAAAAATCCGATATCCAAAATACCTCTGGTCCCAAGCATTTTGGATAAGGGATACTCAACCTGTATTATTAACCTCAAAAACCATAATTTACACTCATTTTCAGTCTATTCTGAATACCTCACACCTCACAATATTATTTTTAGTCCTAAAATTTGCACCGAGGTCGCTGTGTGAGTAAGATAAGCGACCCTAGTGGCCGACACAAACACCGGGCCCATCTAGGAGTGGCACTGCAGTGTCACGCAGGATGTCCCTTCCAAAAAACCCTCCCCAAACAGCACATGACGCAAAGAAAAAAAGAGGCGCAATGAGGTAGCTGTGTGAGTAAGATTAGCGACCCTAGTGGCCGACACAAACACCGGGCCCATCTAGGAGTGGCACTGCAGTGTCACGCAGGATGTCCCTTCCAAAAAACCCTCCCCAAACAGCACATGACGCAAAGAAAAAAAGAGGCGCAATGAGGTAGCTGACTGTGTGAGTAAGATTAGCGACCCTAGTGGCCGACACAAACACCGGGCCCATCTAGGAGTGGCACTGCAGTGTCACGCAGGATGTCCCTTCCAAAAAACCCTCCCCAATCAGCACATGATGCAAAGAAAAAGAAAAGAAAAAAGAGGTGCAAGATGGAATTGTCCTTGGGCCCTCCCACCCACCCTTATGTTGTATAAACAAAACAGGACATGCACACTTTAACCAACCCATCATTTCAGTGACAGGGTCTGCCACACGACTGTGACTGATATGACGGGTTGGTTTGGACCCCCCCCAAAAAAGAAGCAATTAATCTCTCCTTGCACAAACTGGCTCTACAGAGGCAAGATGTCCACCTCATCTTCACCCTCCGATATATCACCGTGTACATCCCCATCCTCACAGATTATCAATTCGTCCCCACTGGAATCCACCATCTCAGCTCCCTGTGTACTTTGTGGAGGCAATTGCTGCTGGTCAATGTCTCCGCGGAGGAATTGATTATAATTCATTTTAATGAACATCATCTTCTCCACATTTTCTGGATGTAACCTCGTACGCCGATTGCTGACAAGGTGAGCGGCGGCACTAAACACTCTTTCGGAGTACACACTTGTGGGAGGGCAACTTAGGTAGAATAAAGCCAGTTTGTGCAAGGGCCTCCAAATTGCCTCTTTTTCCTGCCAGTATAAGTACGGACTGTGTGACGTGCCTACTTGGATGCGGTCACTCATATAATCCTCCACCATTCTATCAATGTTGAGAGAATCATATGCAGTGACAGTAGACGACATGTCCGTAATCGTTGTCAGGTCCTTCAGTCCGGACCAGATGTCAGCATCAGCAGTCGCTCCAGACTGCCCTGCATCACCGCCAGCGGGTGGGCTCGGAATTCTGAGCCTTTTCCTCGCACCCCCAGTTGCGGGAGAATGTGAAGGAGGAGATGTTGACAGGTCGCGTTCCGCTTGACTTGACAATTTTGTCACCAGCAGGTCTTTCAACCCCAGCAGACCTGTGTCTGCCGGAAAGAGAGATCCAAGGTAGGCTTTAAATCTAGGATCGAGCACGGTGGCCAAAATGTAGTGCTCTGATTTCAACAGATTGACCACCCGTGAATCCTTGTTAAGCGAATTAAGGGCTGCATCCACAAGTCCCACATGCCTAGCGGAATCGCTCCCTTTTAGCTCCTTCTTCAATGCCTCCAGCTTCTTCTGCAAAAGCCTGATGAGGGGAATGACCTGACTCAGGCTGGCAGTGTCTGAACTGACTTCACGTGTGGCAAGTTCAAAGGGCATCAGAACCTTGCACAACGTTGAAATCATTCTCCACTGCACTTGAGACAGGTGCATTCCACCTACTATATCGTGCTCAATTGTATAGGCTTGAATGGCCTTTTGCTGCTCCTCCAACCTCTGAAGCATATAGAGGGTTGAATTCCACCTCGTTACCACTTCTTGCTTCAGATGATGGCAGGGCAGGTTCAGTAGTTTTTGGTGGTGCTCCAGTCTTCTGTACGTGGTGCCTGTACGCCGAAAGTGTCCCGCAATTTTTCTGGCCACCGACAGCATCTCTTGCACGCCCCTGTCGTTTTTTAAAAAATTCTGCACCACCAAATTCAAGGTATGTGCAAAACATGGGACGTGCTGGAATTTGCCCATATTTAATGCACACACAATATTGCTGGCGTTGTCCGATGCCACAAATCCACAGGAGAGTCCAATTGGGGTAAGCCATTCCGCGATGATCTTCCTCAGTTGCCGTAAGAGGTTTTCAGCTGTGTGCGTATTCTGGAAAGCGGTGATACAAAGCGTAGCCTGCCTAGGAAAGAGTTGGCGTTTGCGAGATGCTGCTACTGGTGCCGCCGCTGCTGTTCTTGCGGCGGGAGTCCATACATCTACCCAGTGGGCTGTCACAGTCATATAGTCCTGACCCTGCCCTGCTCCACTTGTCCACATGTCCGTGGTTAAGTGGACATTGGGTACAACTGCATTTTTTAGGACACTGGTGAGTCTTTTTCTGACGTCCGTGTACATTCTCGGTATCGCCTGCCTAGAGAAGTGGAACCTAGATGGTATTTGGTAACGGTAGCACACTGCCTCAATAAATTGTCTAGTTCCCTGTGAACTAACGGCGGATACCGGACGCACGTCTAACACCAACATAGTTGTCAAGGACTCAGTTATCCGCTTTGCAGTAGGATGACTGCTGTGATATTTCATCTTCCTCGCAAAGGACTGTTGAACAGTCAATTGCTTACTGGAAGTAGTACAAGTGGGCTTACGACTTCCCCTCTGGGATGACCATCGACTCCCAGCGGCAACAACAGCAGCGCCAGCAGCAGTAGGCGTTACACGCAAGGATGCATCGGAGGAATCCCAGGCAGGAGAGGACTCGTCAGAATTGCCAGTGACATGGCCTGCAGGACTATTGGCATTCCTGGGGAAGGAGGAAATTGACACTGAGGGAGTTGGTGGGGTGGTTTGCGTGAGCTTGGTTACAAGAGGAAGGGATTTACTGGTCAGTGGACTGCTTCCGCTGTCACCCAAAGTTTTTGAACTTGTCACTGACTTATTATGAATGCGCTGCAGGTGACGTATAAGGGAGGATGTTCCGAGGTGGTTAACGTCCTTACCCCTACTTATTACAGCTTGACAAAGGGAACACACGGCTTGACACCTGTTGTCCGCATTTCTGGTGAAATACCTCCACACCGAAGAGCTGATTTTTTTGGTATTTTCACCTGGCATGTCAACGGCCATATTCCTCCCACGGACAACAGGTGTCTCCCCGGGTGCCTGACTTAAACAAACCACCTCACCATCAGAATCCTCCTGGTCAATTTCCTCCCCAGCGCCAACAACACCCATATCCTCCTCATCCTGGTGTACTTCAACACTGACATCTTCAATCTGACTATCAGGAACTGGACTGCGGGTGCTCCTTCCAGCACTTGCAGGGGGCGTGCAAATGGTGGAAGGCGCATGCTCTTCACGTCCAGTGTTGGGAAGGTCAGGCATCGCAACCGACACAATTGGACTCTCCTTGTGGATTTGGGATTTCGAAGAATGCACAGTTCTTTGCTGTGCTGCTTTTGCCAGCTTGAGTCTTTTCATTTTTCTAGCGAGAGGCTGAGTGCTTCCATCCTCATGTGAAGCTGAACCACTAGCCATGAACATAGGCCAGGGCCTCAGCCGTTCCTTGCCACTCCGTGTGGTAAATGGCATATTGGCAAGTTTACGCTTCTCCTCCGACAATTTTATTTTAGGTTTTGGAGTCCTTTTTTTACTGATATTTGGTGTTTTGGATTTGACATGCTCTGTACTATGACATTGGGCATCGGCCTTGGCAGACGACGTTGCTGGCATTTCATCGTCTCGGCCATGACTAGTGGCAGCAGCTTCAGCACGAGGTGGAAGTGGATCTTGATCTTTCCCTAATTTTGGAACCTCAACATTTTTGTTCTCCATATTTTAATAGGCACAACTAAAAGGCACCTCAGGTAAACAATGGAGATGGATGGATTGGATACTAGTATACAATTATGGACGGGCTGCCGAGTGCCGACACAGAGGTAGCCACAGCCGTGAACTACCGCACTGTACTGTGTCTGCTGCTAATATATAGACTGGTTGATAAAGAGATAGTATACTCGTAACTAGTATGTATGTATAAAGAAAGAAAAAAAAACCACGGTTAGGTGGTATATACAATTATGGACGGGCTGCCGAGTGCCGACACAGAGGTAGCCACAGCCGTGAACTACCGCACTGTACTGTGTCTGCTGCTAATATAGACTGGTTGATAAAGAGATAGCATACTCGTAACTAGTATGTATGTATAAAGAAAGAAAAAAAAACCACGGTTAGGTGGTATATACAATTATGGACGGGCTGCCGAGTGCCGACACAGAGGTAGCCACAGCCGTGAACTACCGCACTGTACTGTGTCTGCTGCTAATATATAGACTGGTTGATAAAGAGATAGTATACTCGTAACTAGTATGTATGTATAAAGAAAGAAAAAAAAACCACGGTTAGGTGGTATATACAATTATGGACGGGCTGCCGAGTGCCGACACAGAGGTAGCCACAGCCGTGAACTACCGCACTGTACTGTGTCTGCTGCTAATATATAGACTGGTTGATAAAGAGATAGTATACTCGTAACTAGTATGTATGTATAAAGAAAGAAAAAAAAACCACGGTTAGGTGGTATATACAATTATGGACGGGCTGCCGAGTGCCGACACAGAGGTAGCCACAGCCGTGAACTACCGCACTGTACTGTGTCTGCTGCTAATATATAGACTGGTTGATAAAGAGATAGTATACTCGTAACTAGTATGTATGTATAAAGAAAGAAAAAAAAACCACGGTTAGGTGGTATATACAATTATGGACGGGCTGCCGAGTGCCGACACAGAGGTAGCCACAGCCGTGAACTACCGCACTGTACTGTGTCTGCTGCTAATATAGACTGGTTGATAAAGAGATAGTATACTCGTAACTAGTATGTATGTATAAAGAAAGAAAAAAAAACCACGGTTAGGTGGTATATACAATTATGGACGGGCTGCCGAGTGCCGACACAGAGGTAGCCACAGCCGTGAACTACCGCATTGTACTGTGTCTGCTGCTAATATAGACTGGTTGATAAAGAGATAGTATACTACTAATATTATATATACTGGTGGTCAGGTCACTGGTCACTAGTCACACTGGCAGTGGCACTCCTGCAGCAAAAGTGTGCACTGTTTAATTTTAATATAATATTATGTACTCCTGGCTCCTGCTATAACCTATAACTGGCACTGCAGTAGTGCTCCCCAGTCTCCCCCACAATTATAAGCTGTGTGAGCTGAGCAGTCAGACAGATATATAATATATATAGATGATGCAGCACACTGGCCTGAGCCTGAGCAGTGCACACAGATATGGTATGTGACTGACTGAGTCACTGTGTGTATCGCTTTTTTCAGGCAGAGAACGGATATATTAAATAAACTGCACTGTGTGTCTGGTGGTCACTCACTATATAATATATTATGTACTCCTGGCTCCTGCTATAACCTATAACTGGCACTGCAGTAGTGCTCCCCAGTCTCCCCCACAATTATAAGCTGTGTGAGCTGAGCAGTCAGACAGATATATATAATATTATATATAGATAATAGATGATGCAGCACACTGGCCTGAGCCTGAGCAGTGCACACAGATATGGTATGTGACTGAGTCACTGTGTGCTGTGTATCGCTTTTTTCAGGCAGAGAACGGATTATAAATAAAACTGGTGGTCACTATCAGCAAAACTCTGCACTGTACTGAGTACTCCTAATGCTCCCCAAAATTAGTAAATCAAGTGTCTCTCTAATCTATTCTAAACGGAGAGGACGCCAGCCACGTCCTCTCCCTATCAATCTCAATGCACGTGTGAAAATGGCGGCGACGCGCGGCTCCTTATATAGAATCCGAGTCTCGCGATAGAATCCGAGCCTCGCGAGAATCCGACAGCGTCATGATGACGTTCGGGCGCGCTCGGGTTAACCGAGCAAGGCGGGAAGATCCGAGTCGCTCGGACCCGTGAAAAAAAACATGAAGTTCTGGCGGGTTCGGATTCAGAGAAACCGAACCCGCTCATCTCTACTTACTGTACTATCAGGATGCCGGTAGTTGCGGTTCTGATCGAAAAATCATTACTGTCAAGATTCCGGCGTTGGTATTCAGACTGCTGGCATCCCAAATGCCGGTGTGCTGACCGGATCCCAAATATATATATATATATATATATATATATATATATATATATATATATATACAGTATATATATTAGTGCCCATGGAATTATTTGCAGTAGATCTAACCTACCCAATAATGCAGCTCATGCAGTAAATTGTGGGGATGTGTAGCAATGGGTGGTCTTCAGGTTGCCAACTGGCGGGATCCTGGCGCCCAGTATACCGGCGCCGGAATCCCGATAGTGGGCATACCGACAGATTTTCTCCCTCGTGGGGGTCCACGACCCCCCTGGAGGGAGAATAAATAGCGTGCCGTGCGTAGCGCGCCACCGTGCCCGCAGCGTAGCGAGCCTGCAAGGGGCTCATTTGTGCTTGCCACGCTGTCAGTATGCCGGCGGTCGGGCTCCCGGCGCCGGTATGCTGGTCGCCGGGAGCCCGCCCGCCGGCATACCATACTACACCCGTAGCAACTTCAGGTGCTGTTTCTCAGCTCCCATGTGTGACTGTGATAGGCTTAACACAGCAAGTAGTCCTGCTCTTGCCCTCCTCTGATTGGTGCACATTGCACCTGTCAGTGCATTACAAAAAAACAATATAGTAGCACAGTGCTAAGCTGGGCGGGCTCCTGGACATTTGTTTCCCTCCATGGGTTGCCGTGGCCCTGCAAAATCTGTGTATGGCCGAGGTAGACAGATAGACTGTGTGATGAGCTGATGGTGCAGGGGGAGGAGTGCAAAGGAGTGGGCTGGGTCCTATCAGCAACTATAGTTACTCCCCTGGGAGTGTTATCCTCCAGCATCAGTTTAATCTCTGATTATTTTTTCCATTTAATCATAAAACAAACATGCTTCATTGCTGCATACAACAACTGGTGATGGACGGCAGGGGAGTGTGGGGGGGCCCCCCTGAGATAGGGGGACCTGGGGGAACGTACCCCTTGTCCCCCCCCCCCCCCCCCCCCCCCTTGATTCGGCTTTGGTGGTGTGAACTTTGTGAAGTGTTCTGCAGCTTCTGTCATTGGCTGCTGTGGCCTAGGCTCTAGAGAGAGCTAGACTGTTAGAGGGGAGCAGAACATCAGGTAAAGTAAGATATGTATTTAATGGGCCACACTTATGGAGTGTGCTCCTATAACAGGCACATCTGGGAAGAAGTTCTGTGTTCCTTGTGCACATTTTTTGGTGGGTCATAAATTACGCCAACATGCAGCACTGCCAATCCCTGGGATAACCAGCCAGCACATATATTACATAAACCATAACATGTATGTTTATATGTGCTAAGCTTCCCCCCGTGCACGATGTGGTCGGTGCTGCAGCCGCTGCTGGTGGTGAGTGATGCTCTCTGTATTATACAGTGGTCATTGTGATGCTCTCTGTATTATAGGTAGTCTATGCATGGTCTGTGTTATATCGAGGTCACTGATGCTCTCCATATTATATGGCAGTCACTGTAATGCTCTCTATTATATGGTCATCGCTAAGATGCTGTCTGTATTATACGTATTATACTAAACAAAGGCTGAAAATTAGGAACATTTTCAGAGAGTGCAATTTCAAGGTACAAGGGGTAGATTTTTCAAAGGAATTGTTCTTTGCCATAAACATAAAAGGTAATACAAAAAAAAAGTTTTACCTATCTCTAATACTACTACTACTACTACTACTACTACTAATAATAATAATAATAATAAGTAGTAGTCCCCATAAAAGTTACCACTGATAACTATGCTATATGTGAAGGCTCCCCACAGCCTTTACCTGGGAAAGCCTATTTAACTAGTATTGTAATGGTACTTGCACCCCCTCATTACCTGTTTTATTAGCGCTATCTCTGGATGGCAATGATAGTTAAAATTCGGTTTGTTTGTTTTTTTAAATAGATATATTTGTATATGTAAAACTTGTTTTATTTTTTAACATCTTAAATATTTTTTATTTAAACATTTTTTTTAATTTTTTTATTAAAAAGTAAAACTGAGAGCCAAAACCAGCTTGCGCATGCACATCTGCAATGCAATAAGTTAACCTTACTGCCCTGGTCCAGTATTGCCATTGCAGCTCTTTATTTTTCTAAAAACACAGCAGCTAAGAAGGCAGTTCATTTATTAAGTTAATACAGTGGCTATAAATGTGGGATGAACACTTCCATAAATATGGCAATAACAGTGAACAATTTGGGATTTATGTCTTCATTTTTTTTATTGATTTAAATTATTCTAGCACTCAAGGAAAGGCAGACAATACAGTTATCACCCTTTCACAGAAAACAACTTTTTTATAGCTCCACTATAAAGTGGTTGAGGGTATGCACCAGCTTTGCCCTTCATAGAGAGAACCGCACCCACAGCACAGGCCACACCCTCTGTAGACCCCACACCCACAAACTGGTCACACTCCCACATCATTATTTATTTTATTTATTACCAGTTATTTATATAGCGCACACATATTCCGCAGCACTTTACAGAGAATATTTGGCCAATCACATCAGTCTCTGCCTCAGTGGAGCTTACAATCTATATTCCAAACCACATGTACACGCACACATTCATGCTAGGGTTAATTTTGTCAGGAGCCAATATATTTTTGGATTGTGGGGAGAAACCAGTGTACCCGGAGGAAACGCACGTAAGCATGAGGAGAATATACAAACTCCACACAGGGCCGCAGCAGCAATTGTCCCACCCCATGCAGTGGCACAAAATAGGCCCTTCATAAATTTCAGCTCCAGGCACATGTGGACATTAATCTGGCACTGGGGCTTCCACATTCTGGCTGGAACGCATCGGTGATACACTTACCGTCGCAGTGGAACGCAGATCGGAAGTCTAGGTGTGAGTGTGCCAGAGTGTGGTTTGAGAGGCTGCAATGAGGCTAACTATGGCCAGACTGGTGAGTACAGGTATTTGGCTGTCCATTGTTATATTTATATTTGAGATAGTGCTTTAGCTAAGTATGTTTGAGAAGATTTTATTCTTCTGATGTCAACTACGGCCGATGATTGTCAGTGGGCAGAGGCTGAGCAGCTTACTACTTGGTGTGGGTATTTAAAGAGGCTCATGGCACTGTGATGTACAGTATGTCTGTTTATTTATTGTCCTGGGGTATGTCCCGATGAAGGTCATGTCAAGGGACCGAAACGTCAAACTATGATCTTTGTGGCTATTGTGACTATCGGGCATATTTATTTAAACATTTTTTACTAAAATAATGTGAAAAAGGGTGTTTTTACACACTTTCACATTATTTTAGTATCCCTTGATTGTATAATAGGGCTTTTGAATCAGTTTTCTTGAAAAACTGCTCCAAACCCTTTAATTCACCTTTTTTAGTATCCAGATTTATTTCCCGTACTTATAATGGGAAACTCAATCTGACCAAATTTGCTAACAAAAAATGTAAAAAAAATACCACAGTGAGCCCTGTGATAATAACGCTTTCCAGAGACAGCGTTACCATAGGACTCACTGCAGATCCTGTACTCCAGCACAGCTTTCTCTGCCCCTAGGCATTGGAGATACTGTACCAGGACCCTCACCAGGATAGATAAGTTTCTTACATATAACTTTCGCTGTACTTTTTTTGGTTTAGTTGTCTTTTCTATCGTCTTTCTATTTTCCATCTGGCTGTTTTTCTTCATTCTCCCCTGTAACCGTTGCCCCCCATACTACACCTCCCCCCCATGTCTATTCTCCCATTACGCTCCTTCCCGCACATGTGGTCCGCAGGGTCCTGATCCCTTCATCCCTCCTTGTGTGACCTGGTAGTTGTGCTGTTGAGTCCACTGCCGGGATCTATGACTGCTGGGATCCCGTGTGCTGGCAATCCGTATTAAACCCCTTGTGATATGGACTGTTAAGTGGTATTTATCATTGATGTGACGGCATTGTACAAAATATGTGTGCTTGATTATAATGCAACATAATGTAAACAGAACAAGCAATGTAGATGGTGCCACGATTGAGCGATTATTTATCAGTAGACTGCACATGCATAACGGTTCGCATGAGGAATCAGTTGCAGAGTGATTGACAGGAAGTTAACGGGGAGTGTCTGCAGGAGCATTGTAGAGATGTGCGCAGGACACTTTTCGGGTTTTGTGTTTTGGTTTTGTATCTGGGCCTCCGTTTGTGTTTTGGATCTGGATTGGTTTTGCCAAAACCACGCTTTCGGATTTTGGTTTTGGTTTTAGATCTGGATTTTTTTGAAAAAAACATAAAAACAGCTAAAATCACAGAATGTAAGGGTATTTTTGATCCTACAGTATTATTAACCTCAATAACATTCATTTCCACTCATTTCCAGTCTATTCTGAACACCTCACAATATTGTTTTAGGCCAAAAGGTTGCACCGAGGTAGCTGGATGACTAAACTAAGCGACACAAGTGGGCTGCACAAACACATGGCCCATCTAGGAGTGGCACTGCAGTGGCAGACAGGATGGCAGTTTTAAAAACTAGGCCCCAAACAGCACATCCTGCAAAGAAAAAAAAAGAGGTGCAAGATGGAATTGTCCTTGGGCCCTCCCACCCCCCTCCCATCCACCCTTACGTTATTTAAACAGGACATGCACAGTTTAATAAACCTATAATTTTAGTGACAGGTGGTCCCCCTGAAAAAGCTTGCCAAGTTCTCCGAATCATACCTAGCTACAAACATTCCACCTCTATATTTGATGACTTTTCACATTATGAGAAGAGGCAAGAGGAAGAGGACAAGAAGGTGATTCATATTTAGAGAGGCACACACAATCAGTAACAACGCACAAGCTTTCACCTCCACTCCTATATTGGTGTGGAACAGAAAGGACTTTAACCAAGCAAATATATAATTACCACATTACTGGACAAACTGAAAAACTAGGGGCCAAAGCCTCCGAATGTGTACCCCCTTCTCCATTTTCAGGGATTAAGATAATCTCAGATTTAATGCTGGGATGCAAATAAACTGGTGTATACCACAAGATTAAGATTGGATATTTTCCTCTCCTCTGGAGACTTATTTTGTGAAAATCGTATAGGTTTCTTTTTTTCCATTCTTTAATTGCATTTTTATTTACATATTTTGTAGCAGATGCCTTTTTTTCATTTTTCACAGCTCCCTGTTACACGCATAATCAAATAAATCAAAATTAAGGTTGACTATTTGGAGCCATTCATTTGAGTCCCCAACATGAAATAAAATTAAGAAGAACCTCTCTCTAATGCTGGTTACACAGTGCACATTAGAAGATATATCTACTAGAGATGAGCGGGTTCAGATAGGGCACCCCTGGAATTATATGGCAGACACATAGACATAAGTGTGTTTGGAAAATCTAGTTTTCTCCGGCAGATGCCAGAGAAAATGAAGTAGGAGATGTTGCCATGTCACGTTCCGCTGGATTATGATTCCGTCTCTTCTGAGTCTGACTGACTTTGGTCACAAATGTGGTCTCTCCCCACTTTATCGGAAAACACTTCGTCAAAATTGAAAATTCCATTCCCACCTTTGTGGCTATATGTTTTCACAAATCTGGTGGGGATGTTGAAGCTTGTTTCATATTCTGCTCTAGGCTTAAATTTAAACCTAGGATCAAGTACAGCAGCACCCCTGTAATTATACGGCAGCGCCTCTGGACTTATACAGCAAATAGGCAGCACCCCTGGATTTATACAGCACAGGCAGCACCCCTGGAGAATTACACAGCACAGCAGACAGGCAACAGAACCCCTGGACTTAAACGGCAGTGGGGCAGCAGCCCTGGACTGATAGGGCAGAGGGGCAGCAACCCATATAGGGCAGCACCCCTGGAATGATGTGGCAGACAAAGAAAAGACGTGCAAGATGGAATTTTCCTTGGTCCCTCCCACCCACCCTTATTTTGTATAAACAGGACATGCACACTTTAACAAACCAGTTATTTCAGCGACAGGGTCTTCCACACGATTGTGGCTGAAATGATTGGTTTGTTTGGGACCCCACCAGAAAAGAAGCAATTAATCTCTCCTTGCACAAACTGGCTCTACAAAGGCAAGATGTTGTCCTCATCCTCCGATTCCTCACTCCTTCATTGTTTACATACTCATCCTCACAGATAAATTATTGCACGCTGAAGAGGTGGATTTTTTTGTATTTTACCCAGGCATGACAATGGGCTTTCTCATCCCATGGTCAACAACTGTTTCCACTGGTGCATTACTCATACAAACCACATCACCATCAGAATCCTCATCATCAACTTCCTCCTCAGCACCAGCTACACCAATATCCTCCACATCCTGGTGTACTTCTACAGTGACATCCTCAATCTCAATATCAGCAACTGGACTGGCAGTGCTCCTCCCAGCACTTGCAGGGGGCGTTCAAATGGTGGTAGGAGCCTCCTCTTCCCATAAAGTCTTGGGAAGGTCAGGCCTAGACATTGCAAACATGGACACACTTGGACTCTCCTTGGGGATTTGTGATATCTCTGAATGCACGGTTGTTTTTTCCTGTGCTTTAACAAGCTTTATTTTTTTTCTTTTTTTCGAGAGGGAGGAGGGCTTCTATCTACATGAGAAGCTGAACCACCAGTCATGAACATAGGCCAAGGCCTTAGCCTTTCCTTGCCACTTCGTGTCGTGAATGGCATATTGCCAATTTTAAGTTTCTTATCAGATTTGGGTTTTTTTTTTTTTTTTTGTTATTAATTTTTGCTTCTTAGATTTTACATGCCCTCTATGACATTGGACATCGGCTTTAGCAGATGATGTTGATGGAATTGCATTGTCAATGTCATGACTGGTAGCGGCAGCAGCTTCAGCACTAGTACTATGAACTGGAAGTGGTTCCTGATCTTTCCCTATTTTTTCCTCCAAATTTTTGTTCTCCATTTCACAGGACAGCACCCCTTTATTATTACAACACACAGATCAGTGCCCCTTTATTTTCACAGCACCCGTGTATTTTTACAGCATACAAGGCAGGCCCAGTGTGCATGCATTTTCACAGCACCCCTGTATTTTTACAGCATACAGGACAGGGTCAGCACCCCTGTATTTTAACAACACCCCTGTTACTTTACAGCATACAAGACAGGGCCAGTGTACCTTTATTTTAACAACAGCACCCCTGTATTTTTACAGCATACAGGACAGGGCCACTGTACATTTATTTTCACAGCACCCCTGTATTTTTACAGCATACAGGACAGAACAGCACTCCTGTATTTTCACAGCACCCCTGTATTTTACAGCATACAGGACAGGGCCAGCACCCCTGTATTTTAACAACACTCCTGCAATTTTAAAGCATAAAAGACAGTGCCTGTGTACCTTTATTTTAACAACAGCACCCTTGTATTTTTACAGCATACAGAACAGGGCCAGTGTACATTTATTTTCACAGCACCCCTGTATTTTTACAGCATACAGGACAGGGCCAGTGTACATTTATTTTCACAGCACCCCTGTATTTTACAGCATACAGGACAGGGCCAGTGCACATTTATTTTCACAGCACCCCTGCATTTTTACAATACAAGACAGGGCCAGTGTACATTTATTTTCACAGCACCCCTGTAATTTTACAGCACACAAGTCAGGGACAGTGAACCTTTACAACACCCCTGTATTTTTTACAGCATACAGGACAGTGCCCCGGTACAGCACAGTGACAGGACAACAACACCCATGTACAGCTGCAGCACCCCTAACAGCACAGGACACCACAATGACAGGACAGCACCCCTAACAGCACAGGACACCACAGTTACAGGACAGCAATACCCATTTACAGCTGTAGCACAGCACAGGACACCACAGTGACAGGACAGCACCCCTAACAGCATAGGACATCACAGTGACAGGACAGCACCCCTAACAGCACACAGGACAGCACCCCTAAAGAGCACACACTGACCCCATCCGATGTCACCACCCACAGAGATACAGAGGTCTGTCTCCCTCACTCTCCATGTCCGGAGTGAAAATGGTGGCGACGCGCTGCTCTTTATATGGAATCCAAAACCCGCGAGAATCCGACAGCGGCATGATGATGTTTTACCTCGTTCTGGTATCCGAGTCTGGTGGAAGGTAGCGAGCCGGACTCGGTTCCTGGCTCGGATCGTGAAGTCCGGGGCGATTCGGATCTCTGAGATCCGAACCCGCTCATCTCTAGTTGTGACAGATTTTGGGGCGTGTTTCGGCACGCATCTGTGATCTCATATGCCAGCATCATATATCCCGTGGCCATTCTGCGCAGCCATGCGGTAATCAAGGAGTCGATGTTCCTCGGATCTGTGCCATAGTTGCAGTAGAGTACGTTGCAATGGCGTCTCTGTCATTAGTGGTCGGTTCCATCACTGAAAAGGATCGCTGCTGCATCAGCACTGCAACTGCATCTGACTTAGGCCTAATATGAGGTCAGTACATAGAAGGGGACTGTTTGTCCAAGAATAGCAAAGAGGTCATGGGCATACTTTTTAATTCAGCTGTTAAAATGGTCAATTCTTTTTTTTTTTTTTAATCACTTTGAACATTAGTATTATAAATAATTAGTATTCTAAATCATAACTTATACACTTAATGTCTCTGAGCACCATGTTATAGATATTATGAAGAGGAAGTTGGTTCAGTCACCGAGCAGTCTGACACATATATTGCCAAGGACAAATGAAGGTCTCCAGCTCTGTGAAGCAAGCAGAATTGACAATGCAGTTTCCCCTTAGTGTTTTCTGATTACATATCTCACAAGGCTACAGTATTATATTCCACCCTTCAGCAAGGGAAGATATTTTGCAAATGTTAAGTGATGCTTGAGAACAGTACGATGCTGACCTGGCAACTCTGCCCCCCTAGTACTTTTCTGTTTTCTCCTCAGACTCCTCTGATTGTCAGTCTCCGGCTGAGGCAGAACAGACAAATAAGACAGCTGCGGGTAAGGGAAGAAAGGGGAGTGAAGTGTTATTTAAAATAAAAGACCAGATAAGGAGTCAGTTTGTTTTAAGAGCACCTGTATCTGAAAGATAATTTCCACTGAGACAATGAGGCCTTTAATATGAAACTTTAGATAGAAACAATAGAATTTGAGGGCATATAAGAACCACTTGGCCCATCTAGTCTGCCCATGTACATGCACACACTTACACACTAGGGTTAATTTTTTTTCAGGAGCCAAGTAACCTACCAGTATATTTTTGGATTGCGGGAGGAAACCGAAGTACCCAGAGGAAACCCACACAAGCACAGGGAGAATATACAAACTCCGCACACTTAAGGCCACGGTGGGAATTGAACCCATGACGTCAGAGCTGTGAGGCAGTAATGCTAACTATTACATATCCGTATTTAGGGCCTAATTCAGACCTGATCGCAGCAGCAACATTTTTCTCTAATGGGCAAAACCATTTGCACTGCGGGGAGGGGGGTTCAGATGTAACGTGTGCAGAGAGAGTTAGATTTGGGTGGGGTGTGTACAAACTGAAATCTAAATTACAGTGTAAAAATAAAGCAGCCAGTATTTACCCTGCACAGAGACAATATAACCCACCCAAATCTAACTCTCTCTGCACATGTTATATCTGCCCCACCTGCACTGTAAATGGTTTTGCCCATTAGAGAAAATGTTTGCTGCTGCGATCAGGTCAGAATTAGGCCCTTAACTAGATGTGGCACACCAGACCATACAGATCCCTTGTTGGCATCTCATATGGAGGAGCTCGCTTAATCAAAGCTTGGAGAGAGATAAAGTGGAGAGAAATAAAGTACCAACCAATCAGCACCTAACTGACATTTTTAAAACACAGCCTGTAAAGTGAAAGTTGGGAGCTGATTGTTACTTTATCTTTCTTCACTTTATCTCTCTCTCTAAGGTTTGATTTAGGCTCATAATTCACTGATCTAATTTGAGTTTTTCCATCACTCCAATTAATTTGATCACATGGTTTTTTTAAATAATTATCGTAAAATATTATCTTTAGCTTATTTAATGCTAAGGGCTGTATATTGCTGTCACCATTTGCAAAGTAAGTTTGATCATACTTCAGGGTTAAATGTTATGGAATTAGGATTTAAACGTTTTTGTACAATAGTCTGTGGGCCCATACATTTATATTTAGTCTACACTGTGCAATGCACTATCCCCCATATATTGGAGTTGTCAATGAATACCTTATAAAGGAAATGAATTGCAAACACTGCGGAAGGCCAGGTATCTTGGAATACAGGTTGAGTATCCCTTATCCAAAATGCTTGGGACCAGAGGTATTTTGGATGTGGGATTTTTCCGTATTTTGGAATAATTGCATACCATAATGAGGGTATCCGGACTCCAGGTCGACAACAAAAAGGTTGACACACCTTATGTTGACGCCAATTGGTCGACACACCTTAGGTCGACATGGTCAAAAGGTTGACATGGACAAAATGTCGACAGGAACAAGGTCGACATGGAAAAAGGTCGACATGAGTTTTTCACAATTTTATTTCTTTTTTGGAACCTTTTCATACTTAACGATCCACGTGGACTACGATTGGAACGGTAATCTGTGCCGAGCGAAGCGAAGGCACCATGCCCGAAGCATGGCGAGCGAAGCGAGCCATGCAAGGGGACGCGGTGCACTAATTTGGGATCCCGGTCACTCTACGAAGAAAACGACACCAAAAAAACATAAAAAACTCATGTCGACCTTTTTCCATGTCGACCTTGTTCCTGTCAACCTTTTGTCCATGTCGACCTTTTGTTAATGTCGACCTAAGGTGTGTCGACCAATTGGCGTCGACCTAAGGTGTGTCGACCTTTTTGTTGTCGACCCTGAGTCCCAGACCCCATAATGAGATATCAAGGTGATGGGACCTAAGTCTAAGCACAGAATGCATTTATGTTACATATACACCTTATACACACAGCCTGAAGGTCATTTTAGCCAATTTTAGCCAATATTTTTTATAACTTTGTGCATTAAACAAAATTTGTGTACATTGAGCCATCAGAAAACAAAGGTTTCACTCTCTCACTCAAAAAAGTCCGTATTTCGGAATATTCTGTATTTCGGAATATTTGGATATGGGATACTCAACCTGTACTACTTGTTGTGCTGCCTAAAAACAGGCCGCGATGTCACTGGCGTATTTCTAATGGGTGCAGTGTGTGCTCTGCATACGGGTCCCTGGATTCCAGGGGGGTCACACCGCACACCCTGCACCTATTTTTTCAATATTTAGTCTCTGGAGTCCTTCATTGGCAGCAGCAGAAATCACCATGAAAATGGCGTGGCGCGTATTTTCCCAGTATATCGCACATGCGCAGTAAGAAGATCACTGGGAAAATGGCCGTTGCACCATTTTACTATAAACCTGCGCACTAGACTCTGGGGCAGCACTAGGATCCCCTACAGTGCAGCCGGCTAGAGAGGAGGTGGCACAGACAGAGTCTGCACACGGGCCCCCTCCTATCTTGAAGTGCCCCTGCACGATGCAGTGTTGGATCTTTTTATTGACAATGGAATTTATAAGGCAGAGAATACGAATTGATCCAATTAGTACACAAAACAAAATTAAGTGTACAGTGAAATGTGCCAATATTGAAACATAGGGAAGTCCCTTTGGACATTCCTACAGGGAACTATTCATTATATTGCCCCATTGGTCCTCCATTAAAGTATACAACTAGCCATAATTTGCGTTGTTGGATACTAAAGTACCGGAGTAATTCAATATTTCTCTAGTTGTAAGACACTGCCGCTTTCGCCTCTAATAAGGCATGGGAAATGTTTGCACAGACATCTGGGTAAGGAAACCAAACATAGGGGGACATTCCAAGTTGTTCGCTCGTTATTTTTTTTTCGCAACGGAGCGATTAGGCGCTAATGCGCATGCGCAATGTCCGCAGTGCGACTGCGCCAAGTAAATTTGCTATGCAGTTAGGTATTTTACTCACGGCATTACAAGGTTTTTTCTTCGTTCTGGTGTTCGTAATGTGATTGACAGGAAGTGGGTGTTTCTGGGCGGAAACTGGCCGTTTTATGGGAGGGTGTGAAAAAACGCTACCGTTTCTGGAAAAAACGCGGGAGTGGCTGGAGAAACGGGGGAGTGTCTGGGCGAATGCTGGGTGTGTTTGTGACGTCAAACCAGGAACGACAAGCACTGAACTGATCGCACTGGCAGAGTAAGTATCGAGCTACTCAGAAACTGCACAGAGAAGTCTTTTCGCAATTTTGAGAACCTTTCGTTCGCAATTTTGAGAAGCTAAGATCCACTCCCAGTAGGCGGCGGCTTAGCGTGTGCAAAGCTGCTAAAAGCAGCTTGCGAGCGAACAACTCGGAATGAGGGCCATAGGAAGGAGGTGAGAAGGCATCAGTTCTCATAACCCAATTCTGATAAATGCTGGAGGCTGATGAATGCCAGGCGGTCACATCGGGCCACTAATAGTGAATGGGCAGTACTTAAAACATGCATAAACAAGTTTTTTAGCATGTGTAACGGGGCCTTTCAAACTAATGATTAGGCCCCATATAGACAAACCTTTAATACCCTGCATTGTCCCTTTAAGTTATACCCCTTTTCCACTAGCTTTAAAAACATGGGTAAATGTGCGGGGGCGCGCATTTACTCGTGTTATTTCCTAGTGGAAAAAGGTCCCCTTGCAAATTCCCGGATCAAGTGATTCAACCCAGTAAGCTGTGTAGTGTGAACGGGAGCCGTGTCGATGCGACACGGCTCCCGTTCACAGTGAATGGAAGGGCGGCGCTGGGAGATCATGTGATCTTCCAGCGCCGCCCCTGCCGCGTCAGCAGCAGCGTCACCAACCCGGCAATATGCCGGGTTGGTGAGCGCTGTGTGAAAGGGTGCTGTAGCACGGGTCGCAGCCGTGTCAGGCTCCCGGCTGCGACCCGTGCTAAAGATGGAAAAGAGGTATTAGTGACAGTTGTCATCTATGGAATGGAATGATCAGGTGAACCTCAGGCACAGGGCGAATGTGGTGCAGCACATTGATTCTTAACTCTGCCCTGAACAGTACATTATATTCTAGATCTTCTGTCAGTAGGGATGGTATCAGGATCCTGGCACTTCGTATGTCGGCACTCAGAATACCGACATCGGCACCCCGATGCTCAGGAATCCGACATCTACTAGGTAAGTATGCTACCCTTAATCCCTAACCTCCCTAACCCTGGCCCTCCTTACCCGCAGCCTGACCCTATCCATCCCCCTCCCCCCCTTCTGCAGTCTAACCGTCAACCTCCCCGGTGGAGCCATACCCTAATCCTCCCCACAGCCTAACCCTACACACACACACACCTCCCCCCCCCCCCCCTCCCGTCCGCATAGCATACCGATCAGTATTCCGAGCAGTGTTGGGATTCCGGCATTGGGATCCTCGCCGGATCCCCTGTCAGTAATCCAAGTGTAATAATGATCTAATTCTGCAAGAATAATTACTATTTCACTTGTGATTCATATCTGAAATGTACGCCCTGCTAGTTGTGCAGTGGAATACTGTATCTTCCAACATGAAACAGTTCAGTCAGGGCACACTGAAAAATAGTACAGAAAAAGATGTTGTATCTGCACACTTACCATTTGTTTAGTAAAAGTGTGGTGACTCCCAACACTTAGGGGGCCCACACACGGTACAATTATCGCATGCTATTTGATCTTTATAGCATCGCATCTAGTTCAAATAGCACTGTGTGTATTGTCCCTTGCGATGCGATGCGCGCTCCCGTCTACTCCATATCTCAAGGCAAGATAGTTTGTGCAGGCAGGTATTTTTGTATTACTGCACACATAGGGCGGGATGTACTAAAGCAAAAATGCGGTAAAACCCCCGAAAATGGGGGTTTTACCGCATTTTCATATTTACTAACACCCTACCGCCGCGTTTTCGGCGTCCAGGGTATCGCCATCTCTGGATGGCGATACCCTATAGAAGCCTATGGGCTTCTTTTTGCCGACCGCCGCAACCCGCCGACACCGTCGACACCGCCGCAGACGCCGACCCCCCTCCCCCCCAGCTTACCTTCCTCCATGATGCCCCGGACCCGGAAGGTAATCTCCTCCTCCCCCTAGCAACGCAGCCGGACGTCCTTCCGGCTGCAGGGGGGAGGAGGAGGCGCCGGGGGCAGCCTGCTGCTGCTACCCGGCATCAAGGCAGTGTGGGGACCCCATTGAGGTGACGGAGACCCCCCGCAGACCACCTAACAGGTATCGCGGGGGGCCTCCGTCACCGCATCGCGATGTTGATC
This sequence comes from Pseudophryne corroboree, assembly GCF_028390025.1. Classification (NCBI taxonomy): domain Eukaryota; kingdom Metazoa; phylum Chordata; class Amphibia; order Anura; family Myobatrachidae; genus Pseudophryne; species Pseudophryne corroboree. The sequence goes on from NC_086447.1 coordinate 185,400,964, forward strand.
GCATATGTTAGTACATACGCGATCAACATCGCTGCGGTAACCGGCGAGGTGCGGCAATGTATGTTAATACATCCCGCCCATAGACACTGTAGTGCAGAGGTTCCCAAACTGTGTGCCGTGGCTCCCTGGGGTTAAATGACAAAGACAAGACATACATTATGTATTTTACACAATTTATTACTCTTTATTGCACAGTAATGTATGTCTTGTCTTTGTCATTTTAACCTCTATGTTTCCCTGCGGTCTATGACCAACGTGTCATCAAGTCTTCACAATATTTTAATGTGAATAAAATTAAAGGTTATTTTTTAAATATTGTCTATCTGTGCACTGAAAAATACAGCTCTTTCTTTGTTCAGAACACACTGAAAAATATCTTTTCCTCAAGAAGTCAACACTTGGTAAAGAATAAACGAGGACTGCTGACCACATGGTTTAATACTAAAGTAAAAACTCTTTGACCACTTAATGCAAAAGTAAAAATCTCATTGGAAAGGACCCTGATGCCAGCAAGGATCGAGGGAGAATCGAGGTTGATAGAAGTGAAGATAGTTAGACACCATCACTGAATACACACTTGCAGAAACGTGGAAGGGCAGTGGCTAAGGGGCAAGAATGACACTTAGATATATCCGGTCACAAAGAATTTGACTCCACCATGCAGAACTGTTCATATAAATCCAAGTCATTTAAGGCAGTTGCTGATAATCAGTGTGTCGGGCCCATTTGTGTTACATGGCTGACCTGCAAGTGTCGAGGATACTTTAGTGCAGTACTGTACATCCATTAGGCAAAAAGCCTAATGTTAAAATAGAAGTTAAAGATATACTGTAAATTGCAGATAGTAGGTTACATGTGAGCTGGATATAAATAGCAATAATCTTTGGCTTGCCTTTTAAACATTTAAGTTTTATTTACCACAACATTTTAGCTGCCAGAGGGAGTTCATCTAAATTAATTATTGAGCACTTATTAAATGATGATATATAATTCAATTTTTTTTTCTCCATCATTTACTCCCGAAATCGACAATTGTGTATCACGAATGAGGGTCACCGTCTGGACCATTGGCGTTTCTATCATGCGTGCAATGTGTGCGGTGCCCACACTGCACACATTGCACCCATATTCTTCATACTCACCTCTCCAAAGTCCACAGCCGCGCGCTGCAGCGGCAGCCATCACAGCAAAAAGCACCGCAAAAATGGCCGCCGCACATGCGCAGTAAGACTTTTGTCTCCAAACCATAGGGGGCGCCATGTTTCGGGAGACCTGCGCATGCACAGTAGACTACGACATGTTGCCAGATCCTATGGCGCTGTGAAGAGGAGAGGGCCCACCCGGAATGTGCACACGGGCCCCCTCCTCTCTTAAGACGCCCCTGATCTGGACGATATCATATTCAAAACCAATTGAAAATAATATTCCATGCACTTTTAGATTATGGGGGTCATTCTGAGTTGATCGCTAGCAGAAAATGTTCGCTGTGCAGCGATGATGCAAAAAAAGGCACTTCTGCGCATGCGTATGCGGCGCAATGCGCACGCGCGACGTACTTTCACAACAGCCGATGTAGTTTCACACAGGGTCTAGCGAAGCTTTTCAGTCGCACTGCTGGCCGCAGAGTGATTGACAGGAAGAGGGCGTTTCTGGGTGGTAACTGACTGTTTTCAGGGAGTGTTCGGAAAAACGCAGGCGTGCCAGGAAAAACGCAGGCGTGACTGGGAGAACGCAGGGCATGTTCGTGACGTCAAAACAGGAACTGAACAGTCTGAAGTCATCGCAAGCGCTGAGTGGGATTTGAGCTACTCTAAAACTGCATACAAAAAAAATTTGCCGCCGTTCTGCGATCCTTTCGTTCACACTTCTGCTAAGCTAAAATACACTCCCAGTGGGAGGCGGCATAGCTAAAAACTGCTAGCGAGTGAACAACTCGGAATGACAACCAAAGTGAGGCAGTCGGTTGATTTATGTCGGTGTATTACATAGTCCTTTTATTACACATTTATCTCTGGATCTCTGGGGGATTACTCTGGTCCTGTTCTTGTCTCCGAGAGTTTAGATAAGAGTAACTTGCCATATATTACATTGATTTGACATCTTTTTTTCATAACAAATGGTATAATTATACTGTACTTCTAGGTGTAAAGAGCATCTTTCTTCCATCTTGTACTATGTGTTTCAGAAAGTTATTCTGGTGCAAAATGGATTATTAGACTTTGCAGTAAACTATGTCATCGTGCTGCCGGATTTGTCTGTGTAACTGTATTTTAGACTGTAGTGCTTAGTTAGTTTGCATATGCAGTATAGTTGCCATTTATGTCTAAGATTCTGATTTTTTTTTTATAAATAAAATATGAATGTGTTTGCAGGCATTTGAGTTGCTTCCAGCATGGAACTGCAGAAATACGGTCCGGATCTTCAGGCAAATAACTCCTGGATATTTTTTAGAACATTCTGTGTGATCACATTTGTACATCTAAAAGAAGAAATATTTTTGGACTGGCTTTTTATTTCCCATGAACTGTGATAGGGAACAAAATATGCAAGTCTTATATGTCGCTATCATAGTTTATGTCCATTGGTATATTAATGTATATAAGCTACTTGTCTTTCCATTACTGTTACATCAGTGATTTAAAACTGCTTTTAATAAAAAGGATTTAATCAGGAAGATTCTCTTCTTTGCAGATCATTCATTATACTTCAACTGCTTTCCCCAAATGGCAAAAACCATGGTGTCCCCGTGTAGGGTTTGGTATAGAAGATGTGCAAGATCAAGATATACAGTCATCACAGTAGGTCGACAACATATGGTCAATAGGAATTAGGTTGACAGGGTCACTTGACAGAAGGTAGACAGTACATACGGTCGACAGGGTCAAAAGGTCAACATGAAAATGTTTGACACAAGAAAGGTCGACATGCGTTTTTGGGGTGTAATATTGTATGTTTCATCACCCATGACCTCAATTAGTGGAAACAGACTCTTACCATACCTACACAGGCAATGGTCAGTTTTCCAGTGCTCACCCTATTGGTTATTCCATGCACTGCTTAGTTCAATCATGCAACTGATCATGCAATTAAATGACTTACCAGGAAAACACCATTGGGTAAGTTAATTTGCACGGTGGGCCTAGAATCTTAGGTGTATGATACAAGATACTGGGTCGAGTAGGTAACATTTCTTGGGTAGCTAACAAGATGCCGTGGCTGCCCAATAATGAGACTCCGATAACACTAGATATGGCAATATAGTGACTTAGAGGCACATGTATTAAACCTTCTAAAGAGACAGATGGAGAAGTTGCCCATAGCAACCAGTTTCTACCTATCATTTTATAGAGGTAAATGATGGCTGGAAGCTGATTGGTCCTTATATGCAACTTCTAAGGTAGGGAAAAAATTTTATTGTAAAAATGCCGGCCATAGGGGGTGATTCCGAGTTGTTCGCTCGCTAGCTGATTTTAGCAGCATTGCACACGCTAAGCCGCCGCCCTCTGGGAGTGTATCTTAGCATAGCAGAATTGCGAACGAAAGATTAGCAGAATTGCGAATAGAAAATTCTTAGCAGTTTCTGAGTAGCTCGAGACTTACTCCTATACTGCGATCAGCTCGGCCCATTTCGTTCCTGGTTTGACGTCACAAACACGCCCTACGTTCTGCCAGCCACTCCCCCGTTTCTCCCACGTTTTTCCCTGACACGCCTGCGTTTTTTAGCAAACGCGGGGAAAACGCTGAGTTGCCGCCCAGAAACGCCCCTTTCCTGTCAATCATTTACCGAACACCAGTGCAACTGAAAAGCGCCACAGACGCTACAGCAAAAGAGCTAAGTTTATAGTAAAATAACTAAGCGCATGCGCTCTGCGTACCATGCGCAATTCGCGACTTATCGCAGTATAACGAAAATCGGCAACGAGCGAACAACTCGGAATGACCCCCATAGTGCAGAACCTTTGGTACACGTCTCCCAATGAATAATCATGCACTTGGAGTGGTTTAAATCATTTGCCCAATAAAGGCCTGTCAGTTTTCAGGTAAAAAATGTTTAAAAAAGCTCAATAATAGGTTGAATTATGTTGGACAGGTATGATTGATGGGAGATGGGGTTTACAACGTGCAGATGAGAGCTAAGAGTGTTTATTACAACTTTTGACAAACAAATAAAAATACCGGAAAATCTCTTTGCAGACAGTTTTCTATACCCCAAAATACTGTAAAGACTTTAATCAGATGAAAAACATTTTATCATTTTTTTTACCACTACAAAAAATTCAAAAATCACCCATTTGACACCTTTTAAGACCTTCCAGCACTTTCCTTATGGCCAATAACAGCATATATGGTTCTGCTATCTTAGTTACTACTTATCCAGTGGATGGTTTCCCCATTCATTCATATCCTTCCCCCAGGTCCGTAGGAGCAACCCGATGATTGGCTGTGAGTGCTAGACTGTGAATCAACGCTTCCCCCATTAACTTCAGTGGTGCGAACCACTAGGTTATTAGAGGTCATCCTAGTGGTCCCACCATTGAAGTTAATAGATGAAGTGTTGATTGGCTGGTGGCTCTCCTAATGACAGGAGTCGCGTGAGTCCAGTATTCACAAAGAGGAGTGCAATGTGTACACCTAGAGCTCCTCAGCCAGGCATGGATTGGGTGTTGCATTTTTTTGTTTTACCCCTTGGATGTCTACATGGACCGAAGAGGATCTAATCTACACCAGGGATAGGTGAGTATGGAATTTTTTTTTACACTGATCAAAGATTCTATTTTGGCAGTGGACAGAAAAACCCAGCGACTAAGTGAGTATGTGTGAATGACTGAATGTGAGTGTGTGAATTAAAGTTTTACTATCACAGTGTGTGTGTCCAGCTGGTATTTTAATATTTCGTTCACAGGGGGACTATAGGTAACATGATCCCTTTAATGCCCCACATTCTAGTACTTGTGGTTCTCCAAGTACCATCATACGGGGAGGCTTGCTGGGACCTCTAAAAGACAATATTATTTTCAAACTTAAACTCACTGAATGCTATCAACTCGGCACCCACAGCCTTGGAATACTGGGTATAGTTCCGGACTTCAGACCAGGCCTTGGGTACTGTGGAGGGGAGGAGCCCTTTATGGGTGCCCAGGTAAATGCTTTAGCTACAGTACTATGTCAAGTGTGTCGTCTGGCTGTGGCATTACCCCCCCCCTCCCCAGCTAGTGGAGCCCAGTGCAGGATCTAAAAATACAGTAGACCCCTACTCATTTTGTTCCCGGTATGTTTAGATCCAGAACTGGGGCTGGTTCCGTTTTTGGGGGGACCCCATGCCATTTTCTTTCTGTATTTTAACCAGTTCAGCACTTTTACATACAAAGGCCTGCAGGGATCTCCCTAACATGCATGCTTCTTTCAAACTCGCACCTTGTAATGAAACTCACATTACAAGGTGCAAGTTTACCCACAAAAAAACTCACATGAACTTGCATACATAATAGACTTGAACTCTCTAATTCGCAGGCTATTACATTTGCAAGTTGAGGGACAATCTCGCACCTACAAACTGTGCAAGTAGGTGCAAGTTTGATCCTGCAAAAAAAAACACGAAAAACTTGCAGCCTATTAAATTTTGCTCATAGTGGCTGATTCTGGGTTGGAGCAAAGCAAAAAAAGCAAGTGTTTCTGGAACAAACCATGTTGCAATGCAAGGAGTGCAAATACAGGGCCTAATTCAGACCTGATCGTAGCAGCAAAGTTGTTAGCAGATGGGCAAAACCATGTGCACTGCAGGTGGGGCAGATATAGCATGTGCAGAGAGTGTAGTCCCGCAATGTTGTCACCTGTTTGTAGCATACTCAGAGGAATGACAGCTTGAGTAAACAATGTATCCTAGCATCTTGTATGTCATAGATGGTACAGAGTCTACAGACAGGGTCAAAAGGGGATGCGGGCCGTCTTCTCTATGTCCAATGAGAGAGAAGGTGGTGTAGGGAAGAGTGATGTGTAGTGCAGGACCGTCTTTTCGTATGGGCTTCAGTGGGCAATTGCTCAAGGGCATCAGGAGCAAAAGGGCTGCTAGTTGAGGGTCCCCTTTTTTCTATGGGTACCAGATTTTTGAATATCAGTCCTGGGTAACAGCAGATATCTGACTTCAAAGCAGTGGTCCCCATCCGAGCCAGTTAATTCCTCTTCCCAGCCAGATATATTGGGTTCTGTCTGACTTTTACCACGTTCACACTGCCTTTAAAAATCCGGGTTATTGCACGTGAACGCGCAGTAATCCGGATTTATTTGCAGTGTGAACGGGGGTCCTGGCAAGTTCCCGGGTCGTCTGACCCGGTATTTCAACCCGGGAATAAAGAAGGGTTATTCCCGGGTCAATACTGGGTCAGGCGCAAGTGTGAACGGTGTTCCCGGATCGATGCGATCCGGGACCCATTCACACTATAGGAGCGGGCGGCGCTTGTAGGTCATCTGATCTCCAAGCGCCGCCCCCGCATGTGACCCCATGACGTCATCGACACGGCAATATGCCGTGTCGGGCCGCCACTCTGAACGGGGTCTCAAGCGGGTTGCACCCGGGAAGGACTTGTGCACGAGTCCCGGGTGCAACCCGCTAATTGTCAATGTGAACATGGTATTAGAGTTTTTTGGAGGGTACAATCCAAAAGCTGGGACTCTCTTTCAGTGGACACTGGCAGCTTGGGGGGTGAACAGTTTATTGATGGTGTATTAGCAGAGTACCGGATAATTGCTTTGTTTTATAGTTATATATATATATACAGTGCATCCGGAAAGTATACACAGCGCTTCACTTTTTCCATATTTTGTTATGTTATAGCCTTACTCCAAAATGGAATAAATTAATTTTTCCCCTCAAAATTCTACACACAATACCCCATAATGACAACGTGAAAAAAGTTTTTTTGAGACTTTTTTAAAAAATAAAGAAACTAAGAAATCACATGTACATAAGTATTCACAGCCTTTGCCATGAAGCTCATCACTCATCATCCTTGAGATGTTCTACAGTTTAATTGGAGTCCACCTGTGGTACATTCAGTTGATTGGACATGATTTGGAAAAGCACACACCTGTCTATATTAGGTCCTACACTTGACAGTGCATATCTGAACACAAACCAAGCATGAAGTCAAAGGAATTGTCTGTAGACCTCTGAGACAGGATTGTCTCGAACACAGATTTGGGGAAAGGTACAGGAAAATATCTGCTGCATTGAAGGTCCCAATGAGAACAGTGGCCTCCATCATCTGTAAATGGAAGAAGTTCAGAACCACCAGGACTCTTCCTAGAGCTGGCCGGCCGTCTAACCTAAGCCATGGGGGGAGAAGGGTCCTAGTCAGGAAGGTGACCAAGAACCCGATGGTCACTCTTTCAGAGCTACAGCATTCCTCTGTGGAGAGAGGAGAACCCTCCAGAAGGACAACAATCTCTGCAGCAATCCACCAATCAGGGCTGTATGGTAGAATGGCCAGACGGAAGCCACTCCTTAGTAAAAAGCACATGGCAGCCCACCTGGAGTTTGCCAAAATGCACCTGAAGGACTATCACACCATGAGAAACAAAAGTCTCTGGTCTGATGAGACAAAGATTGAATGCCAGGCGTCATGTTTGGAGGAAACCAGGCACCGCTCATCACCAGGTCAATACCATCCCTACAGTGTAGCGTGGTGGTGGCAGCATCATACTGTGGGGATGTTTTTCAACAGCAGTAACTGGGAGACTAGGCAGGATAGGGGAAAGATTAAAGCAGCAATATACAGAGACATCCTGGATGAAAACCTGCTCCAGTGCGCTCTTGACCTCAGACTGGGGCGACGGTTCATCTTTCAGCGGGACAACGACCCTAAGCACACAGCCAAGATACCAAAGGAGTTGCTTCAGAACAACTCTGTGAATGTCCTTGAGTGGCCCAGCCAGAGCCCAGACTTGAATCCGATTGAACATCTCTGGAGAGATCTGAAAATGGCTGTGCACCGGACTCTTCCCATCCAATCTGATGGAGCTTGAGAGGTGCTGCAAAGAGTAATGGGCGAAACTGCTCAAAGATAAGTGTGCCAAGCTTGTGGAATCATATTCAAAAAGACTTGAGGCTGTTCAGTAAATGCTGCCAAAGGTGCATCACAAAGTATTGAGCAAAGGCTGTGAATACTTATGTCCGTGTGATTTCTGAGTTTTTTATTTTTAATAAATTAGCAAAAAAAACAAAAAACTTATCACATTGTCATTATCGGGTATTGTGTGTACAATTTTGAGGGAAATGAATTTGTTCCATTTTGGAATAAAGTTGTTACATAACAAAATGTGGAAAAACTGAAGTGCTGTGGATACTTTCCAGATGCACTGTATATATATATATATATATATATATATAATTCCACAGGTCCGGCACTCATTCAGCATGTAGCATCTAGACCCGGTGCCTCCACAATGTACCTCAAATAACCTCTATAGGTGCGGCCCTCAGGGCGCATTCAATAAAACAACCAGCGTGTATTCATGACACTTCAGTTTTATCCATTCATCTCGAAGACAGTTTTGGATAAAACTGAAACGTTATGAAAACACACTGTTTTTTTTTATTGAATGCGCCCCCTGAGTGCCGCACCTACAGAGGAGTTATATATATATATATATATATATATATATATACAGGTTGAGTATCCCTTATCCAAAATGCTTGGGACCAGAACTATTTTGGATATCGGATTATTTCGTATTTTGGAATAATTGCATACCATAATGAGATATCATGGGGATGTGACCCAAGTCTAAGCACAGAATACATTTATGTTTAATATACACCTTATACACACAGCCTGAAGGTCATTTTAGCCAATATTTTTAATAATTTTGTGCATTAAACAAAGTGCGTCTACATTCACACAATTAATTTATGTTTCATATACATCTTATACACACAGCCTGCATTTAATACAATATTTTTAATATCTTTGTGTATTAAACAAAGTTTGTGTACATTGAGCCATCAGAAAACAAAGGTTTCACTATCTCACTCTCACTCAAAAAATTCCGTATTTCGGAATATTTGGATATGGGATACTCAATCTGTATATATTAGAGATGAGTGGGTTCGGTTCTCTGAGAACAGAACCCCCCCGAACTTCACGTTCCGAGCCCGGATCGGAGTCCGGCTCGGGACTTCCCGCCAGACTCAGAAACCAGAACGAGGCAAAACGTCATCATCCCGCTGTCGGATTCTCGCAGGTTTTGGACTCCATATAAGGAGCCGCGTGTCACGGTCATTTTCACTCCAGTCCTGGAGAGTGTAGCGAGAGGACGTGTCTCTCTCTCCTCTGTGTCTGTCTGTGCGGGAAAGTGGTTGGCGACCTGCTCTGTCTTATGTGTCATTCCAGTGCTGTCTTGTGCTGCATCAGTCCAGTGGTGGTGTCATCTGCTGCCATATGTCCAGTGCTGCTGTATAAGTCCAGTCCATTGGTGCTATGTTGTGCTACATCAGTCCAGCGGTGGTGTCTTGTGCTGCATCAGTCAAGTCACAGTGGTGGTGTCCTCTGCTGTCATATGTCCAGTGCTGCTGTATAAGTCCAGTCCATTGCAGTGGTGCCTTGTTGTCCTGCATCAGTCCAGTGGTGGTGTCCCTGTGCTGCCATAAGTCCAGTGGTACTGCCGTATAAGTACAGTGGTACTGTCGTATAAGTCCAGTCCAGTGGTACTGCTGTATAAGTCCAGTCCAGTGGTACTGTCGTATAAGTCCAGTGGTACTGCCGTATAAGTCCAGTGGTATTACTGCCGTATATGTCCAGTGATACTGCCGTATAAGTCCAGTGGTATTACTGCCGTATAAGTCCAGTGATACTGCCGTATAAGTCCAGTGATACTGCCGTATACATCCAGTGGTACTGCCGTATATGTCCAGTGGTACTGCCGTATAAGTAGAGATGAGCGGGTTCGGTTTCTTTGAATCCGAACCCGCACGAACTTCACTTTTTTTTCCACGGGTCCGAGCGACTCGGATCTTCCCGCCTTGCTCGGTTAACCCGAGCGCGCCCGAACGTCATCATGACGCTGTCGGATTCTCGCGAGGCTCGGATTCTATCGCGAGACTCGGATTCTATATAAGGAGCCGCGCGTCGCCGCCATTTTCACTCGTGCATTGAGATTGATAGGGAGAGGACGTGTCTGGCGTCCTCTCCATTAGAATAGAGATAGATAGATTAGATAGAGAGAGATTGTGCAGAGTCGCAGACAGAGTTAGTTTACCACAGTCAGTGACCAGTGCAGTTGCTAGTTAACTTTTATTTAATATAATATATCCGTTCACTTCTCTCTGCTATATCCGTTCTCTGCCTGAAAAAAAAAACGATACACAGCACAGTCAGTCACACAGTGTGACTCAGTCTGTGTGCACTCAGCTCAGCCCAGTGTGCTGCACAGTCATCAATGTATAAATTAAAAGCTTATAATTAATTGTGGGGGAGACTGGGGAGCACTGCAGGTTGTTAGCAGGAGCCAGGAGTACAATTATATTAATTAACAGTGCACACTTTTGCTGCAGGAGTGGTGACCAGTGCCTGACCACCAGTATAGTATTGTTGTATACTACTAATATCTCTTTAAATATCAACCAGTCTATATTAGCAGCAGACACAGTACAGTGCGGTAGTTCACGGCTGTGGCTACCTCTGTGTCGGCACACGGCAGGCAGTCCGTCCGACCAGAATTGTATTATTTATTATTATATACCTACCACCTAACCGTGGTTTTTTTTTCATTCTTTATACCGTCATAGTGTCATCCTAATTGTTACGAGTATACTACTATCTCTTTATCAACCAGTGTACAGTGCGGTAGTTCACGGCTGTGGCTACCTCTGTGTCGGCACACGGCAGGCAGTCCGTCCGACCAGAATTGTATTATTTATTATTATATACCTACCACCTAACCGTGGTTTTTTTTTCATTCTTTATACCGTCATAGTGTCATCCTAATTGTTACGAGTATACTACTATCTCTTTATCAACCAGTGTACAGTGCGGTAGTTCACGGCTGTGGCTACCTCTGTGTCGGCACACGGCAGGCAGTCCGTCCGACCAGAATTGTATTATTTATTATTATATACCTACCACCTAACCGTGGTTTTTTTTTCATTCTTTATACCGTCATAGTGTCATCCTAATTGTTACGAGTATACTACTATCTCTTTATCAACCAGTGTACAGTGCGGTAGTTCACGGCTGTGGCTACCTCTGTGTCGGCACACGGCAGGCAGTCCGTCCGACCAGAATTGTATTATTTATTATTATATACCTACCACCTAACCGTGGTTTTTTTTTCATTCTTTATACCGTCATAGTGTCATCCTAATTGTTACGAGTATACTACTATCTCTTTATCAACCAGTGTACAGTGCGGTAGTTCACGGCTGTGGCTACCTCTGTGTCGGCAGTCGGCAGGCAGTCCGTCCATCCATAATTGTATTATTATTATAATATATACCACCTAACTGTGGTTTTTTTTTCATTCTTTATACCGTCGTCATAGTGTCATACTAGTTGTTACGAGTATACTACTATCTCTTTATCAACCAGTGTACAGTGCGGTAGTTCACGGCTGTGGCTACCTCTGTGTCGGCAGTCGGCAGGCAGTCCGTCCATCCATAATTGTATTATTATTATAATATATACCACCTAACCGTGGTTTTTTTTTCATTCTTTATACCGTCGTCATAGTGTCATACTAGTTGTTACGAGTATACTACTATCTCTTTATCAACCAGTGTACAGTGCGGTAGTTCACGGCTGTGGCTACCTCTGTGTCGGCAGTCGGCAGGCAGTCCGTCCATCCATAATTGTATTATTATTATAATATATACCACCTAACCGTGGTTTTTTTTTCATTCTTTATACCGTCGTCATAGTGTCATACTAGTTGTTACGAGTATACTACTATCTCTTTATCAACCAGTGTACAGTGCGGTAGTTCACGGCTGTGGCTACCTCTGTGTCGGCACTCGGCAGCCCGTCCATAATTGTATATACCACCTAACCGTGGTTTTTTTTTCTTTCTTTATACATACATACTAGTTACGAGTATACTATCTCTTTATCAACCAGTCTATATATTAGCAGCAGACACAGTACAGTGCGGTAGTTCACGGCTGTGGCTACCTCTGTGTCGGCACTCGGCAGCCCGTCCATAATTGTATACTAGTATCCAATCCATCCATCTCCATTGTTTACCTGAGGTGCCTTTTAGTTGTGCCTATTAAAATATGGAGAACAAAAATGTTGAGGTTCCAAAATTAGGGAAAGATCAAGATCCACTTCCACCTCGTGCTGAAGCTGCTGCCACTAGTCATGGCCGAGACGATGAAATGCCAGCAACGTCGTCTGCCAAGGCCGATGCCCAATGTCATAGTACAGAGCATGTCAAATCCAAAACACCAAATATCAGTAAAAAGCCTCTTTTTTTCTTTGCGTCATGTGCTGTTTGGGGAGGGTTTTTTGGAAGGGACATCCTGCGTGACACTGCAGTGCCACTCCTAGATGGGCCCGGTGTTTGTGTCGGCCACTAGGGTCGCTAATCTTACTCACACAGCTACCTCATTGCGCCTCTTTTTTTCTTTGCGTCATGTGCTGTTTGGGGAGGGTTTTTTGGAAGGGCCATCCTGCGTGACACTGCAGTGCCACTCCTAGATGGGCCCGGTGTTTGTGTCGGCCACTAGGGTCGCTAATCTTACTCACACAGCTACCTCATTGCGCCTCTTTTTTTCTTTGCGTCATGTGCTGTTTGGGGAGGGTTTTTTGGAAGGGACATCCTGCGTGACACTGCAGTGCCACTCCTAGATGGGCCCGGTGTTTGTGTCGGCCACTAGGGTCGCTAATCTTACTCACACAGCTACCTCATTGCGCCTCTTTTTTTCTTTGCGTCATGTGCTGTTTGGGGAGGGTTTTTTGGAAGGGCCATCCTGCGTGACACTGCAGTGCCACTCCTAGATGGGCCCGGTGTTTGTGTCGGCCACTAGGGTCGCTAATCTTACTCACACAGCTACCTCATTGCGCCTCTTTTTTTCTTTGCGTCATGTGCTGTTTGGGGAGGGTTTTTTGGAAGGGACATCCTGCGTGACACTGCAGTGCCACTCCTAGATGGGCCCGGTGTTTGTGTCGGCCACTAGGGTCGCTTATCTTACTCACACAGCGACCTCGGTGCAAATTTTAGGACTAAAAATAATATTGTGAGGTGTGAGGTATTCAGAATAGACTGAAAATGAGTGTAAATTATGGTTTTTGAGGTTAATAATACTTTGGGATCAAAATGACCCCCAAATTCTATGATTTAAGCTGTTTTTTAGTGTTTTTGGAAAAAAACACCCGAATCCAAAACACACCCGAATCCGACAAAAAAAATTCGGTGAGGTTTTGCCAAAACGCGTTCGAACCCAAAACACGGCCGCGGAACCGAACCCAAAACCAAAACACAAAACCCGAAAAATTTCAGGCGCTCATCTCTACGTATAAGTCCAGTGATACTGCCGTATGAGTCCAGTGGTATTACTGCCATATAAGTCCAGTGGTACTGCCATATAACTCCAGTGGTACTTCCGTATAAGTCTAGTGATACTACCGTATAAGTCCAGTGATACTACCATATAAGTCCAGTGATACTGCTGTATAAGTCCAGTCGTACTGCCGTATAAGTCCAGTGGTATTACTGCCGTATAAGTCCAGTGATACTGCCGTATAGTTCAAGTGATACTGCCGTATAAGTCCAGTGATACTGCTGTATAATTCCAGTGGTACTGCCGTATAAGTCCAGTGGTACTGCCGTATAAGTCCAGTCCAGTGGTGCAGCCGTATAAGTTCAGGGGTACTGCCGTATAAGTCCAGTGGTGCTGTCCTGTGCTGTATATTATTTACTCCAAATAAAGGAGTTATTAATATTGAATCCAAATAATTTTTAAAGGGTTTGCTCTTCTGTGAGGCATATTGTTAATTTATAACTCCGTCCAAATAAAAGGGATATTATCCAAATTATTTTGACAGGCTTTGCCATGTGTGTGTGGTTTAGGGGTACACTCTTCTGTGCCACAAATATTGTGCGTGTATTACATCTGGGCAAATTCCAGCACGTCCCATGTTTTGCACATACAATTAATTTGGTGGTGCAGAATTTTTTGAGAAATGACAGGGATGTGCAGGAGATGCTGTCAGTGGCCCGAAAAATTGCGGACCACTTTCAACATTCAGCCAATGTGTGCCACTCCTAGATGGGCCAGGTGTTTGTGCCACACACTTGTGTCGCTTATCTTAGCCATCCAGCGACCTTGGTGCACCTGTTTTTTTCTTTGCATCATGTGCTGTTTGGGGACTAGTTTTTTTAAGTGCCATCCTGTCTGACACTGCAGTGCCACTCCTAGATGGGCCAGGTGTTTGTGCCGCAAACTTGTGTCGCTTAGCTTATTCATACAGCTACCTTTTGGCCTAAAAACAATATTGTGAGGTATTCAGAATAGACTGGAAATGAGTGGAAATTAATGTTATTGAGGATAATAATACAGTAGGATCAAAATTACCCCCAAATTCTGTGATTTTAGCTGTTTTTTCAAAAATTATCCAGATCCAAAACCAAACCCAAAAGGGTGGTTTTGGCAAAACCAATCCAGATCCAAAACACGAGCGAGGATCCAGATCCAAAACCAAAACACCAAACACGAAAAGTGTCCCCCGCACATCTCTAATATATATATATATATATATATATATATATATATACTGTATATATATATATATATATATATATATACTGCTCAAAAAAAATAAAGGGAGCACTTAAACAACACAATGCAACTCCAAGTCAATCACACTTCTGTGAAATCAAACTCTCCACTTAGGAAGCAACACTGATTGACAATCAATTTCACATGCTGTTGTACAAATGGAATAGACAACAGGTGGAAATTATAGGCAATTAGCAAGACACCCCCAATAAAGGAGTTGTTCTGCAGGTGGTGACCACAGACCAGTTCTCAGCTCCTATGCTTTCTGGCTGATGTTTTGGTCACTTTTGAAAGCTGGCGGTGCTTTCACTCTAGTGGTAGCATGAGACGGAGTCTACAACCCACACAAGCGGCTCAGGTAGTGCAGCTCATCCAGGATGGCACATCAATGCGAGCTGTGGCAAGAAGGTTTGCTGTGTCTGTCAGCGTAGTGTCCAGAGCATGGAGGTGCTACCAGGAGACAGGCCAGTACATCAGGAGACGTAGAGGAGGCCATAGGAGGGCAACAACCCAGCAGCAGGACCGCTACCTCCGCCTTTGTGCAAGGAGGAACAGGAGGAGCACTGCCAGAGCCCTACAAAATGACCTCCAGCAAGCCACAAATGTGCATGTGTCTACTCAAACGATCAGAAACAGACTCCATGAGGGTGGTATGAAGGCCCGACGTCCACAGGTTGGGGTTGTGCTTACAGCCCAACACCGTGCAGGACGTTTGGCATTTGCCAGAGAACACCAAGATTGGCAAATTCGCCACTGGCGCCCTGTGCTCTTCACAGATGAAAGCAGGTTCTCACTGAGCACATGTGACAGACGTGACAGAGTCTGGAGACGCCAAGGAGAACGTTCTGCTGCCTACAACATCCTCCAGCATGACCGGTTTGGCAGTGGGTCAGTAATGGTGTGGGGTGGCATTTCTTTGGGGGACCGCACAGCCCTCCATGTGCTCACCAGAGGTAGCCTGACTGCCATTAGGTACCGAGATGAGATCCTCAGACCCTTTGTGAGACCATATGCTGGTGCGGTTGGCCCTGGGCTCCTCCTAATGCAAGACAATGCTAGACCTCATGTGGCTGGAGTGTGTCAGCAGTTCCTGCAAGACGAAGGCATTGATGCTATGGACTGGCCCGCCCGTTCCCCAGACCTGAATCCAATTGAGCACATCTGGGACATCATGTCTCGCTCCATCCACCAACGCCATCTTGCACCACAGACTGTCCAGGAGTTGGCGGATGCTTTAGTCCAGGTCTGGGAGGAGATCCCTTAGGAGACCATCCGCCACCTCATCAGGAGCATGCCCAGGCGTTGTAGGGAGGTCATACAGGCACGTGGAGGCCACACACACTACTGAGCCTCATGTTGACTTGTTTTAAGAACATTACATCAACGTTGGATCAGCCTGTAGTGTGTTTTTCCACTTTAATTTTGAGTGTGACTCCAAATCCAGACCTCCATGGGTTAATAAATTTGATTTCCATTGATAATTTCTGTGTGATTTTGTTGTCAGCACATTAGACTATGTAATGAACAAAGTATTTAATAAGAATATTTCATTCATTCAGATCTAGGATGTGTTATTTAAGTGTTCCCTTTATTTTTTTGAGCAGTGTATATATCTCTGGAGGGACCCAGAGATATCACTATACCAGGCACCAAGGTTTCTGTTGCCGGCCCTGGGTACAGATCTGGCTGCTCTAGAAAACTCCATCAGTTGATTGTCAGCATGTAAAAAATAAACATACTGTAGCTTGCACATTAAGCAAGCCACATCCAAATCCAGAGGTAGAGAGAAAGATCTAGATAACACTGTATCTTTTAGCTTTCACCAGGATAGCCCATTTTCTACTCTTGTCCTGGCACCTTCCTCTTAATAAATAGAACCAAAAAGCATTCCAAACCACAGTGACATGCAAGCAGACATTAGTCATAAGCATGGAAGGGAAAAGCTGGTTCAGAAATGGAATTAGTAATACAAAGCTAAGCCAAGCACCAAAATTCAACATGCAGTTCTTGTTGTTCATACATCATCACAGTGTGTAGTGAGCTGGTTTTCACATCCAGCAGTTGCTGACATCTGTATGTGCAGTCACTCACATCATTTGAAGAGTAGAGAGAGAGCTCAGGCAAGTCTTCAGGACAGATAGGAGCTGGCCCTTTAAGCACCGCTGCCAAGAATGGGATATACCCATGAATATGATTATTGTGATACATCTAATAACGCCGTTCTCTTTCCGTAGAACTCATCATGGCAGCTCAATAGAAATATTACTAGTTTTGCATTGCCAAAGGCATGCGTTGTCTAACATGGTAGTAATACTGTATATTAGTAGCTTATAGTGCTTCCTTCTACTCTACAAGGATTTATCCAATATATGTTTCAGGAGAGGAATACAACTAATTTCCCTGATTAAATGGTTTACACAGCTGACTTTGGACTTGATCTATAAAATAGACTTTTCAGTGATTTGCTCATTTCCGTCCTATAATGTATAGTTCAGAGAATATGGTTAAGCATCCCTTCACAGTCAGTTATATAATGACTTCTACTGGTGACAGAAGGATTTATGCTAATTACATGTGAGTCTCTTAATCAATATCTCGTACAATTATATTGCAGACAGTAGAGAAGACCAGTGCAGCATGCAGTACCATCATTACACGTATCGCTGTCTATAGAGGACAGGTGGAAAGCACGGTTAATCATTTCTGGCAATACAAACTTCAACTTCAATTTTATTTTAAAGCCACCAGGAATAGTATCTGGGTCCACTGGCCTGAGGGAAGATTATCTATTGCATGTTCTGCTGGGACTAATGACATAGGGGGCCATTCAGCATGACACGCAAGGTTGCTGAAATCGATCAACAGCAATTTCAGCACCTGTGCACATGCGCGCACATGTGTGCAAGGTCTTAAACTGTATTCTCTTTAGAACGCAGTCAAAAACCTGGCGGGCGGCGGTAACAGGGCGTTGTCACTGCGTTTTGTGGGCGTTGATGCACCGCTTGGGGATTGCAGTCCGGACAACGCAGATGTATCCGGGCCATTTGTGGGGCGGGCCGCGTCGGCTACGTAACGCCACTCGCAGTCACTGCGACACAAAAAATGGCTGCACGCCGACTGCCTTTGCAGCTAGGCTGTATAGGCAGGAGGCAACCCTAAACATATGAGAGCATCACTGTCTTGAGATGCGCTCGCATTTTTACAGGGAAGCAGGACCCAGCATGTGGGGCAGACTTGCCTTGTGTTGGGCGAACCCCGCATGTTAGATAATGGGTTGTAGGTGTATGATTTTTCTACAACCCATGCTGAATTATGCCCATAGTACAGCACAGGGGGTGTATCTATTATGGGTGCAAGATCTGTGATGCACCCGAGTCTGTGAGTCAAGGGGACCCATACTGCTCACCTTGCACCAATTGGCAAGGTTTGTAACTAGGAGTGTGTGAGGGGTGCCATCGCATGGGTAGAGGGCCCTGGGAGTGACACCTTCACTGGCCCATTGCACCTGCATATGGCTTGCAGGGTGCCCGTAGTGTCCAAGGGACGCACTGGGCAGGCACCTGCAGCTTATGTAGCTGCCCAGAGTGTTGTAAGGACGATCCAGGCACCAGTCTCTACTTCTCAGAACCAGCAGCCCCAACCCACCACAAGCCATGAGTTTAGGGAGTGGGGCCAGCACAGGGTATACTGTTGCCCTGTTACGGTGCTTCCATTGACTATACTTCCACTGCAGAAATCACCTGAAAAATGTAACCAAAGCCATTTTCTCAGAGATATGCTCATGCACAATAAACAGTGGCACAATGTCGAAGCACCGACATGGAGACTGCTCTCAGGCCCCCTCCTTTAAAGAAATGTCTATGGTCCAGCAGCTAGGAAACAGTAAGCTACCTGCACATGTTTCACCTTTCTTATCACATGTAACTGTGACAGGGAAGGTGGTCTCTCTCAGCTCTGGGCCCCATAACAGCTGCACTCCCTGCACCTATGGTCATAGGCACCAATTCCGTGGGTGCTCCCAGGCCCGAGCACCCACGGACATCGAGGAACACCCACGGAACCAGCCACCCAGTAAAGCTAGCCCCCGCAGTGGGTCGAGACGCGCTGGGGGCTGCTGAAGGGCTTCTGTACATTACAGTGTAAAAAAGACCCACCAAAAATAGCCGCCACCAAGGAGGAGACAGACACTAGAGGTCACATTTGACCTCTAGCACTTGTCTCCCCGGCAGCGGGAATTTTAAAGTTATTTTTACACTGCACTGTACGGAAGCCCTTCCGCAACCCCCAAAGCGTCTCAATCCACTGCGGACGCAGGGGGGGCCAAATGTTTGTTTGTGAGCTTCTGCAGGCCTGGCGGTAGCACACCTCACCCGGCTACAGCACCAGCATGGGGCATACCGTCAGGGCATCACATATGTAAGTGTGGTTATACTGTATGTGTTTGTATGTATGTGTGTGTGTATGTATGTATGTATGTATGTATGTGCTCTATGTGTGTGTATATGTGGTGTTTCTGTGCTCTATGTGTGTGTGTTCTATGTGTTTGTGTGTATATGTTATATATGTGTGTGTGCGTGTTTACTTTGTATGTGTGTTTGTGTTCTGTGTGTGTGTATATGTAGGTGTGTGTCTTCTATTTGTTTGTGTGCTATATGTTTGTCTTTGTGTGTTTGTATGTGTTCTATGTGTGTGTACATGTATGTGTGAGTTTGAGTGTGTACATGTATGTATTCTATGTAACGTGTATGAAACTCACCCACCACCCCTCCCCTACAAAACCTGCATTTACTCCTAGCAATCATGTACGGAACCCCCCCCCCCCCCCCCCCCCAGGAAAATCCTGCATTTGCCCCTTGGCTAACAGCATACTAGCAGCGTACTAGTAGCACAGTGTACTTAGTGGTGCCCGCCTGCACCCATCCTCCCATACTTTGCTGGCAATGTGCAGGAGACCACTGGAAACATGCATTAAGCTCCTGGCAACGCACATGAAACCCCTGGCAACACACATGAAACCCCTGGCAACGCGCCAGAGACCCCTGGCAAAGTGCATGAAACCCCTGGCAATGTGCTGGAGACCCCTGGCAACGCGCAGGAGCCCCCAGCGAGCATGGAACCCAGAGCATGAAACCCCTGACAACAGGCAGGCAATTTAAAAGTAATTAGAAGTCTTACTGTGTGGCATCATTTGTAAGGGGCATTATTGTGTGTGGGGCATAAAATGGTGTCAGGGCCATAACTGTGTATGGCATAATATGTAATTGATGTTACAGTGTGTGGCATATTGCGTAATGCGCATTACGGTGTGTGGCATAATGTGTAAAAGGCATTACTGTGTGTTGTATAATGTGTAATGGGAATTACTGTGAGCTGCATAATGTGTAATGGGCATTAGTCACTGCCGCGGCCGCCCGTTCATTCCCGCTCCCGCCGAGCACCCACCATCAAAATCATAAATCGGCACCTATGCCTTTGGTAGCTACGCCCTTGTATATAACACATGTAACTGTGACAGGGAAGGTGGTCCCTATCAGCTCTGGGCCCTATAGCAGCTGCACTCCCAACAACTATGGTAGCTACGCCTTTGCATTTCTATCTATCTGTCTGTCTATCCCATCTATGACCTCATTTCTGCCTGTATTGCTCCTGAGGCATGTTAGTGAGATGTAGTTTTCAGCACCCAGATAGCACTGGACAGCTACAGTACTCTGCTGCAGTCTCCTCCGCCCAGGCAACGTGACACAGCCCCCACTGCACAAGTGAGCGCTGAATTTTGGGTATATACACGTTTACCAGTAACGGCAACAGTAAAGATTGTAACAATACACTTATGGCCCATACACGTTATGCAATATCGTTCACAATCTGAATTATATTGTTCAGTCATATGATACTGCATAATGTGTATGCATGATCCAACGTACGATGCGCACCCCCGTGGGTTGCATGTGACGTCGTACGTCGGACTGCATGCAGTCTTGATGAGGCGATATTGTGTGGTTTTGAACTCCAGTGATGTCTTTGTTTCTAGACATCGTTTGTAGTGTGTACACACGATCCAATCTGATATATCTCATCTTATACAATATCATACGATATTGTATCATATGGGATCGCATAATGGGGGTCATTCCGAGTTGTTCGCTCGCAAGCTGCTTTTAGCAGCATTGCACACGCTAAGCCGCCGCCTACTGGGAGTGAATCTTAGCTTATCAAAATTGCGAACGAAAGATTAGCAGAATTGCGAATAGACACTTCTTAGCAGTTTCTGAGTAGCTCCAGACTTACTCGGCATCTGCGATCAGTTCAGTCAGTTTCGTTCCTGGTTTGACGTCACAAACACACCCAGCGTTCGCCCAGACACTCCTCCGTTTCTCCAGCCACTCCCGCGTTTTTCCCAGAAACGGTAGCGTTTTTTCGCACACACCTATAAAACGGCCAGTTTCCGCCCAGAAACACCCACTTCCTGTCAATCACATTACGATCACCAGAACGAAGAAAAAACCTCGTAATGCCGTGAGTAAAATTCCTAACTGCATAGCAAATTTACTTGGCGCAGTCGCACTGCGGACATTGCGCATGCGCATTAGCGACTATTCGCTCCGTTGCGACAAAAAAATAACGAGCGAACAACTCGGAATGACCCCCAATGTGTACGTAGCATTACAGACCATATTTTGTACTAGAACTTTCTGCCATTTCAAATAGTTAGTATAGAGTGGAAGAGTTCTAGAATACATCATTCTGTAGGAATTGGTGAGTGGGTTTGTGTCCTTACAGTGTAAAAGGCTTACACATTCATGCTATAAACTGATCCACACAAATTGTAGACCTGTCTCTGTAATGCTTCTAAATGTACAGCAAATGGTTTGAATTGCAGAAAAGTTATTTTGAACAGCAAATGTTTGGAGTGTTTATGGAAAATCTTGAAAGAAGAAAATTGTCTCTGTGGATTGTCTATAGCAATGATTACACATAGATGATAAACTACTGAGATTAACCCTGAAAATTGCCTAGCTCAATGACTGATAGCAGCAGTTACTGTACAATCACTGTTATTAACACGTGCTGTATGTTTGTACTACCAAAAATAGCAACAGAGGCCAATTACCCCCGCATTGCTGTCTTTGGGGGAGATGTATCAAACTTTGGAGAGATATAAAGTGGAGAGAGATAAACTGCTAGTTTGGAAAATGACAGAAGCTGTTGTGTTGGTACTTTGGGCCTAATTAGTCTTTGTATGATTATCACACAACGCAGCGATTATCAGTAGACTGATGTGCTGCGATTACAATGCGCATGCGTGAAGGTGCCGCTATGATCCCGCTCGCACTGAGGATTCCATCAGAAAGTGCTTGATAGGAAGTGACCATTTGGAAGTATTAACTTGAGTTTACAGAGTATCGTTGGAAAAGCGCAGGCGTGCCATGGCCATTTTGGGGTGTGTATTTGGTGCCAGCTATGATCTTGCACATACAAAAACATGGCGCCAGTGCTGCTACAGTTGTGTCCAGTCTGCGTAGCGATAGGGCATGCGAACGTGTATGTAACTGGGATTGAATTTACCATGGCTCCAGTGGGCATCTCTTTTCATTCCTGGGTGGCAGCTTCACTTGCCCGCCAGGCATCCATGTGGGGTGCACCCAGTTCACATAGCCGCTGCTGCCCACCGGGCACCCATGTGGGGTACACTCAGTTCCCGCATTAACCGCCACTTGAGCCCGCTGGGTGCCCACGTGGGGTGCGCCCGGTTCCTGAACATGCTGCCGCTGGAGTCCGCAGTCCTTTACCTGCTTTTTGAAAATAGCATCATTTTAATGGCAACATCACTGTGGCCTGCTGTAAGTTTTTTGGAACTAAACCCACCTTCGGATACATCTGACAAAAAATATGCTTTTTTGTATGTGTGTATGTTCATCACTTTCCTGTGTACCTCCTGAGGGCATATTCTTCCACTTCTGCATTAGACCCTTAATGTTTACTGTGGAGCATAAAATGGTGTCAGGGGCATAACTGTATGTGGCATAATTGTGTAATGGGCATTACAGTGTATGGCATAATGTGTGGCATAACATGTGATAGGCATTATGATGTGTGGCATAATGTGAAAAGGGCATTATGATGTGTGGCATAATGTGGAATGGGCATTATGATGTGTGGCATAACATGTAATAGGTGTTACGGTGTGTGGATTCATGTGTAATGGGCATTACAATGTGTGGCATAATGTGAGTGGGCATTACAGTGTGTGGCATAATGTGTAATGGGCATTACAGTGTGTGGAATAATGTGTAATAGGCATTACGGTGTGTGGCATAATGTGTAAGGGGCATAACGGTGTGTGGCATAATGTGTATGGGGCATTAATATAAGGAGCAAAAATGACAAATAATGTAAAGGGCATGAATCACTTTTTTTCCTGTGTTTTTGCTTTTATGTGTTGTACAGTATAAGGGGCTTTACATGGCGCAATGTGTATAAGGGGTACTACTGTGTGGTGTAATGTGACTGACAAACACATTTGTGCAGTGTAATGCGAATTGGTACTATTCTGTGGCCATGCCCCTTCCCCATGAAGCCACACCGCTATTTTGACGCGCACACTGACCCTTTCATTTTTCCATGCCCCCACTTCAAAATTTCCACTTCGACCACTGCTCGTATGGATGAAATATTGTGATTATAATCTCAAAGAAGTCAGAGTGACTGTGAAAATGAGAGGTAAAAATCTGACACATAATAACAAACAAATGTGCATTTATGAAAATAAAGGAGTGTGATAAAGATTAAAAAGGAAAAAGTGGTGTCCACTTTTTGTCTTTGTCCTGCTTATTTTGTTGACTGCACAGCAAAATATTCTATTTCACACGTTTTTCATATTTATTTATTATTTAATATAACGTGAATGAGTGCCCAGATTCTTCTCTTAAGATCACACTAATAAATTTATAAATGTAATTTTAATTACATCAGATCTTTAGCATTTATGATCTGAGGGTAATTCAGTCCAGTGCCTGCAGTATTGGGCTGTATTGCCTCAAAATGGCATTTGGACTATTAATATCTAATATTGAGCTTTTAACACTCTATCAATGTATTGACAGGCTCAATCTCAACACAGGGCTTGTATCTCACCACAATTGGCCACATTCTGGGTAGAGATGAGCGGGTTCGGTTCGTCGAGACCCGAACCCCCCCGAACTTCACCCATTTTACACGGTTCCGAGGCAGCCTCGGATCTTCCCGCCTTGCTCGGTTAATCCGAACGTGCCCGAACGTCATCATCCCGCTGTCGGATTCTCGCGAGATTTGTATTCTATATAAAGAGCCGCGCGTCGCCGCCATTTTCACTCGTGCATTGGAGATTGAACGGAGAGGACGTGGCTGTGTTCTCTTCCTGAAAAGCTCCGTAATCTGTGCTCAGTGTGCTGCAAATATCTGTGCTCAGTGTGCTGCAAATATCTGTGCTCAGTGTACTGCAAATATCTACGTTCTCTGCCTGAAAACGCTCCATATCTGTGCTCAGTGTGCTGCAAATATCTGTGCTCAGTGTGCTTTATTGTGGGGACTGGGGACCACCAGTATATAATTATACTTATAGTAGTACAGTATAGTAGGCCATTGCTGTATCTTGCAGCTCTGTGTCACTGCAAGTATCCATTCCATATCTGTGTAGCATTTTTGTAAGCAGTATATATAGTATTACAGTGCAGGATTTTGGTGACCCAACAGTATATAGTTGTGTACAGTAGGCCATTGCTGTATCTTGCAGCTCTGTGTCACTGCGAGTATCCATTCCATATCTGTGCAGCATTTTTGTGAGCAGTATATATATATATATATATATATATATATAGTATTACAGTGCAGCATTTTGGTGACCCAACAGTATATAGTTGTGTACAGTAGGCCATTGCTGTATCTTGAAGCTCTGTGTCACTGCAAGTATCCATTCCATATCTGTGCAGCATTTTTGTGAGCAGTATATATAGTATTACAGTGCAGCATTTTGGTGACCCAACAGTATATAGTTGTGTACAGTAGGCCACTGCTGTATCTTGCAACTCTGTGTCACTGCAAGTATCCATTCCAGATCTGTGCTGCATTTTTGTGAGCAGTATATATAGTATTACAGTGCAGCATTTTGGTGACCCAACCGTATATAGTTGTGTACAGTAGGCCATTGCTGTATCTTGCAGCTCTGGGTCACGCAAGTATCCATTCCATATCTGTGCAGCATTTTTGTGAGCAGTATATATAGTATTACAGGGCAGCATTTTGGTGACCCAACAGTATGTAGTTGTGTATAGTAGGCCATTGCTGTATCTTGCAGCTCTGTGTCACTGCAAGTATCCATTCCATATCTGTGCAGCATTTTTGTGAGCAGTATATATAGTATTACAGTGCAGCATTTTGGTGACCCAACAGTATATAGTTGTGTACAGTAGGTCATTGCTGTATCTTGCAGCTCTGTGTCACTGCAAGTATCCATTCCATATCTGTGCAGCATTTTTGTGAGCAGTATATATAGTATTACAGTGCAGCATTTTGGTGACCCAACAGTATATAGTTGTGTACAGTAGGCCACTGCTGTATCTTGCAACTCTGTGTCACTGCAAGTATCCATTCCAGATCTGTGCTGCATTTTTGTGAGCAGTATATATAGTATTACAGTGCAGCATTTTGGTGACCCAACCGTATATAGTTGTGTACAGTAGGCCATTGCTGTATCTTGAAGCTCTGGGTCACGCAAGTATCCATTCCATATCTGTGCAGCATTTTTGTGAGCAGTATATATAGTATTACAGTGCAGCATTTTGGTGACCCAACAGTATATAGTTGTGTACAGTAGGCCATTGCTGTATCTTGCAGCTCTGTGTCACTGCGAGTATCCATTCCATATCTGTGCAGCATTTTTGTGAGCAGTATATAGTAGGACAGTGCAGCATTTTGGTGACTAGCAGTATACATATATAGTACAGTACAGTAGGCCATTGCTGTATCTTGCAGCTCTGTGTCACTTCTAGTATCCTGATCAGTGCTCAATATCTGCTGCATTGTTGTGACCAGTATGTATATTGTACTGTGCGACGTGTGTTATACACCTGGTGATTATACATCCTGTAATCTGTACTGAGCGATGTGTGAGATACACCTGGGGATTATACACCCTATATTATTATTATTATTATTATCCTTTATTTATATGGTGCCACAAGGGTTCTGCAGCGCCCAATTACAGAGTACATAAATAATCAAACAGGAAAACAGCAACTTACAGTATAGTATAGTATAGGACAAGTACAGGGTAAATACACATAGTTACATCAGCAGATGACACTGGAATAAGTATCAGGTGGCAGAAGACTGCTGGATGTGGTACAGTTGAAGATTATTAAAGTAAGACAAAGGATAAGCACATGAGGGAAGAGGGCCCTGCTCGTGAGAGCTTACAATTTAAAGGGAAGGGGTAGACAGACATGGGTGACACAGATGGGGTACATAGAGAACGTGGAACAGAGGGTTAGGATCAGATTTGGCTGGGTTTGGTGAAGAAGTGGACCCCCAGAAGGCACAAGTCAACACTTAACATTGCAACATTTTACTGGGCTATGCAGGAGAAAATTAAAAATAGGGAAAAATAAAAATAAAAAAAAGAATCGATAACTTCTACCGCTTTCAAAAAGGTCAATGGAAGCTGAAATAATGGACAACTACCGCATGGAAGCCAGATACAGTATACCAAACAGTACTTAGCTGAGTTAGGAATGAGTGCTTATGAAATACAGTAACATTTTGTCATAATATTTCAGAAACTGCATGGCTGGTCTCTTGCACTCTTTTGCTCTAATACACCACCTGCTTTAGGATTTATATTCAAAAACATTATGTCTCCATAATCCCAAAAACGTCAGTCTTCTTGGAAAGTGGTTTGTTCCTTTGTAAGGGAAAGAGAACAAACGTTCTCAAACAACGGTTTCTCAATTTCTTTTTCCTCTGGGAAGGGATTGTGGATTCGCAGGAATATCTGAGCATTTCTGTAATCAGAAAGCAGCGACTTTCTACAAATGTTTACGAATAATTCCAGTGATTTTATAATTTTCTTCCAGTGATTTGGACCAATAATACCATTGATTAGAATTAATAATTCCAGTGATTTTGTCATTTTCTTCCAGTGATTTGGACCAATAATACCATTGATTAGAATAAATAATTCCTGTGATATTGAGGTGTTTGTGTCGCTTAGCTTAGCCGTCCAGCGGCCACAGTGCACCTCTTTTTTCTCTTTTATTTGCATCATGTGCTGTTTGGGGCCAATTTTTTTAAGTGCCATCCTGTCTGACACTTCCGTATATGTCCAGTGGTACTGCCATTTGATATAATTCCCGACATTCCTGCCATTTAATTCCAGTGATTTCGTCATTTTCTTCCAGTGATTTGGACCAATAATACCATTGATTAGAACGAATAATTCCTGTGATTTTGTCATTTTCTTCCAGTGATTTGGACCAATAATACCATTGACTAGAACAAGTAATTCCTGTGATATTGAGGTGATTGTGTCGCTTAGCTTAGCCGTCCAGCGTCCACAGTGCACCTCTTTTTCTCTTTTCTTTGCATCATGTGCTGTTTGGGGCCAATTTTTTGAAGTGCCATCCTGTCTGACACTGCAGTGCCACTCCTAGATGGGCCAGGTGTTTGTGCCGCCCTCTTGGGTCACTTTGCTTAGTCATCCAGCGACCTCGGTGCAAACTTTAGGACTAAAAATAGTATTGTGAGGTGTGAGGTGTTCAGAATAGACTGGAAATTAGTGGAAATTGTGGTTATTGAGGTTAATAATACTATAGGATCAAAATTACCCCCAAATTCTATGATTTAAGCTGTTTTTGAAAAAAAAAAAACACCCGAATCCAAAACACACCCGAATCCAACAAAAAAATTTCAGGGAGGTTTTGCCAAAACGCGTCTGAATCCAAAACACGGCCGCGAAACCGAATCCAAAACCAAAACACAAAACCCGAAAAATTTCCAGTGCACATCTCTAATTCTGGGGGGGGGGGGATCAGCTCCCACCAAGAGAGAAGAAAACAAGTCCTGCACATTCTGCACCTGCAGTGGAGATTTATAACTCTGGGCTTTCTGAATTGCACAGCTGCAACTGGAGAAAGAGGTCTGTGTTTTCCGGCTCACCCAAAGACAGCAGGAAGTCAGAGGCAGGAGAGAAGTTTACAAGTCCCATTCACCCAATGCACATGGCACTGATGCCTGTTAGAGGCCGTTGAGTAGGGAACCGTTTGTAGTGATAGGGACTGTGGACATTGGTCATGCCGGGAGAGCATGGCATGTGTGGATGCAAACCACTGCAGCGGACTGACTGCTGAGCACAAGGAGTGCTAGGACTTTTTATATTTGTGTGTTTATTTTCAGTTATATACCTGTGTGACCAGGCCTAAGCTTGTGTATGCTTTGCACAGCGTTTGATGCCAGTAAATACTCCGTGTTTTAACCAGAGGACCTGCTCACAATTCCTTAATTCCAGTACCCGAATTACTATATATATATATATTTATATATAATATTGTGACAGCAATCACATATACCGATTAAAATTTTAAAACTTCACCATTTTTTTTATATTTCCTGTGCAGGACAGCACAGGAATCTCTTAGCATAGCAGTGCAGGTTTACATCAGCATAAAATAACAGTAGGATAAGATCATATCAGTACCGGCTCACAGCAGCACAGAAACACATCAGTACAAACAAATTCATAGTAGTACAGGAACACATCAGTACAGTTCAGTGGCCCTGTCATTCCCACACCACCTTCTGGATGCTAGTCACCATCAGAAGCCCTGTCTCTGTACACTGAACACATACTTAAAGGCAGATTACAGGTACTGTTAATTAAGTAAGCTAGCTTCTGGCTGAGAACTGATTGGGGCAAAACCTGGACTGGACCCTTCAGTCCTGCTGCTGCTGTTCTGCTAAACCTGGAAGATTCTGATGTTCCACATTAACTCCACATATGGACTATGCTGTCTCTGCCACACACACACTAGAGATGAGCAGGTTCGGTTTCTCTGAATCCGAACCCGCCCGAACTTCATGGTTTTTTTCACGGGTCCGAGCAGACTCGGATCCTCCCGCCTTGCTCGGTTAACCCGAGCGCGCCCGAACGTCATCATGACGCTGTCGGATTCTCGCGAGACTCGGATTCTATATAAGGAGCCGCGCGTCGCCGCCATTTTCACACGTGCATTGAGATTGATAGGGAGAGGACGTGGCTGGCGTCCTCTCCATTTAGATTAGAAGAGAGAGAGAGAGAGAGAGATTGACCTGATTTACTGGAGCTTAGGAGTACTGTAGAAGTGTAGCGAGTGCAGAGTTTACTAGTGACTGACCACAGTGACCACCAGACAGTGCAGTTTTATTTAATATATCCGTTCTCTGCCTGAAAAAAACGATACACACAGTGACTCAGTCACATACCATATCTGTGTGCACTGCTCAGCCCAGTGTGCTGCATCATCTATGTATATATATCTAACTGTGCTCAGCTCACACAGCTTATAATTGTGGGGGAGACTGGGGAGCACTGCAGTGCCAGTTATAGGTTATAGCAGGAGCCAGGAGTACATATTATATTAAAATTAAACAGTGCACACTTTTGCTGCAGGAGTGCCACTGCCAGTGTGACTGACCAGTGACCTGACCACACTGACCACCAGTATAGTTAGTAGTATACTATATTGTGATTGCCTGAAAAAGTTAAAACACTCGTCGTGTGACTTCACTTGTGTGGTGTTTTTTTTTTATTCTATAAAAAACTCATTCTGCTGACAGACAGTGTCCAGCAGGTCCGTCATTATATAATATATACCTGTCCGGCTGCAGTAGTGATATATATATATTTTTTATATCATTATTTATCATCCAGTCGCAGCAGACACAGTACGGTAGTTCACGGCTGTAGCTACCTCTGTGTCGGCACTCGGCAGTCCATCCATAATTGTATACCACCTACCCGTGGTTTTTTTTTCTTTCTTCTTTATACATACATACTACTACATCTCTTTATCAACCAGTCTATATTAGCAGCAGACACAGTACAGTACGGTAGTCCACGGCTGTAGCTACCTCTGTGTCGGCACTCGGCAGTCCGTCCATAATTGTATACCACCTACCCGTGGTTTTTTTTTCTTTCTTCTTTATACATACATACTACTACATCTCTTTATCAACCAGTCTATATTAGCAGCAGACACAGTACAGTACGGTAGTTCACGGCTGTAGCTACCTCTGTGTCGGCACTCGGCAGTCCGTCCATAATTGTATACCACCTACCCGTGGTTTTTTTTTCTTTCTTCTTTATACATACATACTACTACATCTCTTTATCAACCAGTCTATATTAGCAGCAGACACAGTACAGTACGGTAGTCCACGGCTGTAGCTACCTCTGTGTCGGCACTCGGCAGTCCGTCCATAATTGTATACCACCTACCCGTGGTTTTTTTTTCCTTTCTTCTTTATACATACATACTACTACATCTCTTTATCAACCAGTCTATATTAGCAGCAGACACAGTACAGTACGGTAGTTCACGGCTGAAGCTACCTCTGTGTCGGCACTCGGCAGTCCGTCCATAATTGTATACCACCTACCCGAGGTTTTTTTTTCTTTCTTCTTTATACATACATACTACTACATCTCTTTATCAACCAGTCTATATTAGCAGCAGACACAGTACAGTACGGTAGTCCACGGCTGTAGCTACCTCTGTGTCGGCACTCGGCAGTCCGTCCATAATTGTATACCACCTACCCGTGGTTTTTTTTTCTTTCTTCTTTATACATACATACTACTACATCTCTTTATCAACCAGTCTATATTAGCAGCAGACACAGTACAGTACGGTAGTTCACGGCTGTAGCTACCTCTGTGTCGGCACTCGGCAGTCCGTCCATAATTGTATACCACCTACCCGTGGTTTTTTTTTCTTTCTTCTTTATACATACATACTACTACATCTCTTTATCAACCAGTCTATATTAGCAGCAGACACAGTACAGTACGGTAGTTCACGGCTGTAGCTACCTCTGTGTCGGCACTCAGCAGTCCGTCCATAATTGTATACCACCTACCCGTGGTTTTTTTTTCTTTCTTCTTTATACATACATACTACTACACCTCTTTATCAACCAGTCTATATTAGCAGCAGACACAGTACAGTACGGTAGTCCACGGCTGTAGCTACCTCTGTGTCGGCACTCGGCAGTCCGTCCATAATTGTATACCACCTACCCGTGGTTTTTTTTTCTTTCTTCTTTATACATACATACTACTACATCTCTTTATCAACCAGTCTATATTAGCAGCAGACACAGTACAGTACGGTAGTTCACGGCTGTAGCTACCTCTGTGTCGGCACTCGGCAGTCCGTCCATAATTGTATACCACCTACCCGAGGTTTTTTTTCTTTCTTCTTTATACATACATACTACTACATCTCTTTATCAACCAGTCTATATTAGCAGCAGACACAGTACAGTACGGTAGTCCACGGCTGTAGCTACCTCTGTGTCGGCACTCGGCAGTCCGTCCATAATTGTATACCACCTACCCGAGGTTTTTTTTTCTTTCTTCTTTATACATACATACTACTACATCTCTTTATCAACCAGTCTATATTAGCAGCAGACACAGTACAGTACGGTAGTTCACGGCTGTAGCTACCTCTGTGTCGGCACTCGGCAGTCCGTCCATAATTGTATACCACCTACCCGTGGTTTTTTTTTCTTTCTTCTTTATACATACATACTACTACATCTCTTTATCAACCAGTCTATATTAGCAGCAGACACAGTACAGTACGGTAGTCCACGGCTGTAGCTACCTCTGTGTCGGCACTCGGCAGTCCGTCCATAATTGTATACTAGTATCCATCCATCTCCATTGTTTACCTGAGGTGCCTTTTAGTTGTGCCTATTAAAATATGGAGAACAAAAATGTTGAGGTTCCAAAATTAGGGAAAGATCAAGATCCACTTCCACCTCGTGCTGAAGCTGCTGCCACTAGTCATGGCCGAGACGATGAAATGCCAGCAACGTCGTCTGCCAAGGCCGATGCCCAATGTCATAGTACAGAGCATGTCAAATCCAAAACACCAAATATCAGTAAAAAAAGGACTCCAAAACCTAAAATAAAATTGTCGGAGGAGAAGCGTAAACTTGCCAATATGCCATTTACCACACGGAGTGGCAAGGAACGGCTGAGGCCCTGGCCTATGTTCATGGCTAGTGGTTCAGCTTCACATGAGGATGGAGGCACTCAGCCTCTCGCTAGAAAAATGAAAAGACTCAAGCTGGCAAAAGCAGTAGCACCGCAAAGAACTGTGCGTTCTTCGAAATCCCAAATCCACAAGGAGAGTCCAATTGTGTCGGTTGCGATGCCTGACCTTCCCAACACTGGACGTGAAGAGCATGCGCCTTCCACCATTTGCACGCCCCCTGCAAGTGCTGGAAGGAGCACCCGCAGTCCAGTTCCTGATAGTCAGATTGAAGATGTCAGTGTTGAAGTACACCAGGATGAGGAGGATATGGGTGTTGCTGGCGCTGGGGAGGAAATTGACCAGGAGGATTCTGATGGTGAGGTGGTTTGTTTAAGTCAGGCACCCGGGGAGACACCTGTTGTCCGTGGGAGGAATATGGCCGTTGACATGCCTGGTGAAAATACCAAAAAAATCAGCTCTTCGGTGTGGAGGTATTTCAACAGAAATGCGGACAACAGGTGTCAAGCCATGTGTTCCCTTTGTCAAGCTGTAATAAGTAGGGGTAAGGACGTTAACCACCTCGGAACATCCTCCCTTATACGTCACCTGCAGCGCATTCATAATAAGTCAGTGACAAGTTCAAAAACTTTGGGTGACAGCGGAAGCAGTCCACTGACCAGTAAATCCCTTCCTCTTGTAACCAAGCTCACGCAAACCACCCCACCAACTCCCTCAGTGTCAATTTCCTCCTTCCCCAGGAATGCCAATAGTCCTGCAGGCCATGTCACTGGCAATTCTGATGATTCCTCTCCTGCCTGGGATTCCTCCGATGCATCCTTGCGTGTAACGCCTACTGCTGCTGGCGCTGCTGTTGTTGCTGCTGGGAGTCGATGGTCATCCCAGAGGGGAAGTCGTAAGACCACTTTTACTACTTCCACCAAGCAATTGACTGTCCAACAGTCCTTTGCGAGGAAGATGAAATATCACAGCAGTCATCCTACTGCAAAGCGGATAACTGAGGCCTTGGCATCCTGGGTGGTGAGAAACGTGGTTCCGGTATCCATCATTACTGCAGAGCCAACTAGAGACTTGTTGGAGGTACTGTGTCCCCGGTACCAAATACCATCTAGGTTCCATTTCTCTAGGCAGGCGATACCGAAAATGTACACAGACCTCAGAAAAAGAGTCACCAGTGTCCTAAAAAATGCAGCTGTACTCAATGTCCACTTAACCACGGACATGTGGACAAGTGGAGCAGGGCAGGGTCAGGACTATATGACTGTGACAGCCCACTGGGTAGATGTATGGACTCCCGCCGCAAGAACAGCAGCGGCGGCACCAGTAGCAGCATCTCGCAAACGCCAACTCTTTCCTAGGCAGGCTACGCTTTGTATCACCGCTTTCCAGAATACGCACACAGCTGAAAACCTCTTACGGCAACTGAGGAAGATCATCGCGGAATGGCTTACCCCAATTGGACTCTCCTGTGGATTTGTGGCATCGGACAACGCCAGCAATATTGTGTGTGCATTAAATATGGGCAAATTCCAGCACGTCCCATGTTTTGCACATACCTTGAATTTGGTGGTGCAGAATTATTTAAAAAACGACAGGGGCGTGCAAGAGATGCTGTCGGTGGCCAGAAGAATTGCGGGACACTTTCGGCGTACAGGCACCACGTACAGAAGACTGGAGCACCACCAAAAACTACTGAACCTGCCCTGCCATCAT
Source organism: Pseudophryne corroboree (assembly GCF_028390025.1). Classification (NCBI taxonomy): domain Eukaryota; kingdom Metazoa; phylum Chordata; class Amphibia; order Anura; family Myobatrachidae; genus Pseudophryne; species Pseudophryne corroboree. The sequence continues at coordinate 185,434,741 of NC_086447.1, forward strand.
CTGAAGCAAGAAGTGGTAACGAGGTGGAATTCAACCCTCTATATGCTTCAGAGGTTGGAGGAGCAGCAAAAGGCCATTCAAGCCTATACAATTGAGCACGATATAGGAGGTGGAATGCACCTGTCTCAAGCGCAGTGGAGAATGATTTCAACGTTGTGCAAGGTTCTGCTGCCCTTTGAACTTGCCACACGTGAAGTCAGTTCAGACACTGCCAGCCTGAGTCAGGTCATTCCCCTCATCAGGCTTTTGCAGAAGAAGCTGGAGACATTGAAGGAGGAGCTAACACGGAGCGATTCCGCTAGGCATGTGGGACTTGTGGATGGAGCCCTTAATTCGCTTAACAAGGATTCACGGGTGGTCAATCTGTTGAAATCAGAGCACTACATTTTGGCCACCATGCTCGATCCTAGATTTAAAGCCTACCTTGGATCTCTCTTTCCGGCAGACACAAGTCTGCTGGGGTTGAAAGACCTGCTGGTGAGAAAATTGTCAAGTCAAGCGGAACGCGACCTGTCAACATCTCCTCCTTCACATTCTCCCGCAACTGGGGGTGCGAGGAAAAGGCTCAGAATTCCGAGCCCACCCGCTGGCGGTGATGCAGGGCAGTCTGGAGCGACTGCTGATGCTGACATCTTGTCCGGACTGAAGGACCTGACAACGATTACGGACATGTCGTCTACTGTCACTGCATATGATTCTCTCACCATTGAAAGAATGGTGGAGGATTATATGAGTGACCGCATCCAAGTAGGCACGTCACACAGTCCATACTTATACTGGCAGGAAAAAGAGGCAATTTGGAGGCCCTTGCACAAACTGGCTTTATTCTACCTAAGTTGCCCTCCCACAAGTGTGTACTCCGAAAGAGTGTTTAGTGCCGCCGCTCACCTTGTCAGCAATCGGCGTACGAGGTTACATCCAGAAAATGTGGAGAAGATGATGTTCATTAAAATGAATTATAATCAATTCCTCCGCGGAGACATTGACCAGCAGCAATTGCCTCCACAAAGTACACAGGGAGCTGAGATGGTGGATTCCAGTGGGGACGAATTGATAATCTGTGAGGAGGGGGATGTACACGGTGATATATCGGAGGATGATGATGAGGTGGACATCTTGCCTCTGTAGAGCCAGTTTGTGCAAGGAGAGATTAATTGCTTCTTTTTTGGGGGGGGTCCAAACCAACCCGTCATATCAGTCACAGTCGTGTGGCAGACCCTGTCACTGAAATGATGGGTTGGTTAAAGTGTGCATGTCCTGTTTTGTTTATACAACATAAGGGTGGGTGGGAGGGCCCAAGGACAATTCCATCTTGCACCTCTTTTTTCTTTTATTTTTCTTTGCGTCATGTGCTGTTTGGGGAGGGTTTTTTGGAAGGGCCATCCTGCGTGACACTGCAGTGCCACTCCTAGATGGGCCCGGTGTTTGTGTCGGCCACTAGGGTCGCTAATCTTACTCACACAGCTACCTCATTGCGCCTCTTTTTTTCTTTGCGTCATGTGCTGTTTGGGGAGGGTTTTTTGGAAGGGACATCCTGCGTGACACTGCAGTGCCACTCCTAAATGGGCCCGGTGTTTGTGTCGGCCACTACGGTCGCTAATCTTACTCACACAGCTACCTCATTGCGCCTCTTTTTTTCTTTGCGTCATGTGCTGTTTGGGGAGGGTTTTTTGGAAGGGACATCCTGCGTGACACTGCAGTGCCACTCCTAAATGGGCCCGGTGTTTGTGTCGGCCACTACGGTCGCTAATCTTACTCACACAGCTACCTCATTGCGCCTCTTTTTTTCTTTGCGTCATGTGCTGTTTGGGGAGGGTTTTTTGGAAGGGACATCCTACGTGACACTGCAGTGCCACTCCTAGATGGGCCCGGTGTTTGTGTCGGCCACTAGGGTCGCTAATCTTACTCACACAGCTACCTCATTGCGCCTCTTTTTTTCTTTGCGTCATGTGCTGTTTGGGGAGGGTTTTTTGGAAGGGACATCCTGCGTGACACTGCAGTGCCACTCCTAAATGGGCCCGGTGTTTGTGTCGGCCACTACGGTCGCTAATCTTACTCACACAGCTACCTCATTGCGCCTCTTTTTTTCTTTGCGTCATGTGCTGTTTGGGGAGGGTTTTTTGGAAGGGACATCCTACGTGACACTGCAGTGCCACTCCTAGATGGGCCCGGTGTTTGTGTCGGCCACTAGGGTCGCTAATCTTACTCACACAGCTACCTCATTGGGCCTCTTTTTTTCTTTGCGTCATGTGCTGTTTGGGGAGGGTTTTTTGGAAGGGACATCCTGAGTGACACTGCAGTGCCACTCCTAAATGGGCCCGGTGTTTGTGTCGGCCACTACGGTCGCTAATCTTACTCACACAGCTACCTCATTGCGCCTCTTTTTTTCTTTGCGTCATGTGCTGTTTGGGGAGGGTTTTTTGGAAGGGACATCCTGCGTGACACTGCAGTGCCACTCCTAAATGGGCCCGGTGTTTGTGTCGGCCACTACGGTCGCTAATCTTACTCACACAGCTACCTCATTGCGCCTCTTTTTTTCTTTGCGTCATGTGCTGTTTGGGGAGGGTTTTTTGGAAGGGACATCCTGCGTGACACTGCAGTGCCACTCCTAGATGGGCCCGGTGTTTGTGTCGGCCACTAGGGTCGCTAATCTTACTCACACAGCTACCTCATTGCGCCTCTTTTTTTCTTTGCGTCATGTGCTGTTTGGGGAGGGTTTTTTGGAAGGGACATCCTGCGTGACACTGCAGTGCCACTCCTAAATGGGCCCGGTGTTTGTGTCGGCCACTACGGTCGCTAATCTTACTCACACAGCTACCTCATTGCGCCTCTTTTTTTCTTTGCGTCATGTGCTGTTTGGGGAGGGTTTTTTTGAAGGGACATCCTACGTGACACTGCAGTGCCACTCCTAGATGGGCCCGGTGTTTGTGTCGGCCACTAGGGTCGCTAATCTTACTCACACAGCTACCTCATTGCGCCTCTTTTTTTCTTTGCGTCATGTGCTGTTTGGGGAGGGTTTTTTGGAAGGGACATCCTGCGTGACACTGCAGTGCCAATCCTAAATGGGCCCGGTGTTTGTGTCGGCCACTACGGTCGCTAATCTTACTCACACAGCTACCTCATTGCGCCTCTTTTTTTCTTTGCGTCATGTGCTGTTTGGGGAGGGTTTTTTGGAAGGGACATCCTGCATGACACTGCAGTGCCACTCCTAAATGGGCCCGGTGTTTGTGTCGGCCACTAGGGTCGCTTATCTTACTCACACAGTCAGCTACCTCATTGCGCCTCTTTTTTTCTTTGCGTCATGTGCTGTTTGGGGAGTGTTTTTTGGAAGGGCCATCCTGCGTGACACTGCAGTGCCACTCCTAGATGGGCCCGGTGTTTGTGTCGGCCACTAGGGTCGCTAATCTTACTCACACAGCTACCTCATTGCGCCTCTTTTTTTCTTTGCGTCATGTGCTGTTCGGGAAGGGTTTTTTGGAAGGGACATCCTGCGTGACACTGCAGTGCCACTCCTAAATGGGCCCGGTGTTTGTGTCGGCCACTAGGGTCGCTAATCTTACTCACACAGCTACCTCATTGCGCCTCTTTTTTTCTTTGCGTCATGTGCTGTTTGGGGAGGGTTTTTTGGAAGGGACATCCTGCGTGACACTGCAGTGCCACTCCTAGATGGGCCAGGTGTTTGTGTCGGCCACTAGGGTCGCTTAGCTTAGTCATCCAGCGACCTCGGTGCAAATTTTAGGACTAAAAATAATATTGTGAGGTGTGAGGTATTCAGAATAGACTGAAAATGAGTGGAAATTATGGTTTTTGAGGTTAATAATAATATGGGATCAAAATGACCCCCAAATTCTATGATTTAAGCTGTTTTTTAGGGTTTTTTGAAAAAAACACCCGAATCCAAAACACACCCGAATCCGACAAAAAAAATTCGGTGAGGTTTTGCCAAAACGCGGTCGAACCCAAAACACGGCCGCGGAACCGAACCCAAAACCAAAACACAAAACCCGAAAAATTTCAGGCGCTCATCACTAACACACACACACATATATATATATATATATATAGAGAGAGAGAGAGAGAGAGAGAGAGAGAGACATGCACACTGTCACGATCCGGGTATCTGGACGCCATTTCTTACCCATCAGATGCCTCCTAAGGCTGGCTCAGCGCTCCAGGACCGGATCCCATCTGTTATCCTAATGTTCACATTCCTGCATCCTCTCCTGTCTCTCTGAGACGCTGTCACAGTAACGCCATATTACATCTGGCGTGGCGTCTCCCGCGGCCTCCGCCGCCGTCCCTGAGCTTCTGCATGCAGAGTGTCAGAGTGGCGACTACGTCAGCCGCGGCCTCCGCTGTGTCCGCGTGGTTGGATGTGCACTTGTCAGCCTGGCGTCTCCTGTCTCCAGTGGCCAGCGCCGCCATTACTGTTTTCATTACCACATGGATTACAAACCAAACTTCCCTCCAAGTGTCTGCATGGGCGCAGCCATCTTGGATTCTGTCAGCTGATCATTTCCTCCAATCTGTTGTCAGTATTGTTAATCTGCATAATTGCCTAGCCAATCCCTTCCTTGCTGCAGGTATAAATACACTGTGCCTGAGCAAGGAAGGCGTCAGTGCTTTGGTTGTCAAACCTAGTTCCTGTTTGTCTCTCTCCTGTGATTGTCTTCCAGGTTCCAGCTCCTGTCTCAAGACTTCCACCATAGAGACCCGCACCAGCATTCCACCTGCGGTGTAGCCTGACTCTCCAATCCATTGTGGATTCATCTGTTTCCAGCTACAACATTACCTGCTTCCAGCTCAGCTTCCAGCAGAGTACAGCTTCCCTTAAAGGGCCGGTGTCCTTTCTACACTTTACCACTCTCCACCGGTATTATTATTTCTCCGCTCTCAAGTTCTACATTTCAGTTCATATTTCATCGCTCCCAAGTTCATTTATTATTTAACTGGTTCCAGCCAGTATCCACTCCGTGCTAACAACAGTCTGGTTCCAGCCAGTATCCACAGCAGCTGTTTTATCTTCAGCAACCCAGCTTTTCCTGGAACACCAGCTGGCACAATCCTGGGTTATCTCCATTACTACAGTCGGGCCTGGTAAGGACTTTCCATCTAGAAGATCATAAGAACTATCTCACACTACCAGTGCCCTGTGGCTCCTGCCATCCTGTAGTACCCAGGAACTGTATTTATTCTTTGCTGACTTTTACGTTTTCTTTTACTGCTGCTGTGTTGCGGAGTTGTCATAATAAACATCATTGACTTTTATCCAAGTTGTCGTGGTCACGCCTTCGGGCAGTTATTATTCATGTTACTTACATGTCCAGGGGTCTGATACAACCTCCCAGGTTCCGGTACATCTCAGCCCCTACAACTGAGGCTGCCTCCCGTCAGCTCAGGCCCTCAGTTGTGACAGTAAGCACTGACCTAATGAATCCAGCCGGAGACCAGGATCAAGCGGCCAGGCCGATGCAAGAACTGGCAGCCCGACTAGAACATCAGGAGGCTGCACAGGGCCACATCATCCGCTGTCTCCAGGATTTCTCTACTCGGCTGGATGGGATTCAGACAACTCTCTGTGGATCAGGCGCGTCTGGTGCGTCAACCACAGTGACTCCAGCTATAACCCCACCCACCTTACCCATTTCTGCTCCACGTCTTCATCTTCCAACGCCAGCAAAATTTGACGGATCTCCAAGATTCTGCAGGGGATTTCTCAACCAGTGTGAGATTCAGTTTGAGCTACAACCTGGCAATTTTCCCAGTGACCGTACAAAAATTGCCTACATTATTTCTCTTCTCAGTGGCTCAGCCCTTGATTGGGCATCACCGTTATGGGAGAGGTCCGACACCCTGCTATCTTCCTACACTGCCTTCGTGTCAACATTCAGGCGCATCTTCGACGAGCCAGGCCGGGTAACCTCAGCTTCATCCGAGATTCTCCGTTTACGCCAGGGGTCACGTACTGTAGGACAATATCTGATACAGTTCCAGATCCTGGCATCCGAACTGGCATGGAACGACGAGGCCCTGTATGCTGCATTCTGGCATGGCTTATCTGAGCGTATTAAAGATGAGTTAGCTACCAGAGACTTACCCTCTAAGTTAGATGAGCTAATCTCACTCTGCACGAAAGTTGATTTACGTTTCAGAGAGAGAGCAATTGAGCGTGGAAGATCATCTGCTCCAAAATCTTCTGCTCCTCCTCCTCGCCAACTGTCACCAACTAAAGATGAGCCCATGCAAATTGGCCGTTCCCGTTTAACTCCTGCTGAGCGCCGAAGACGTCTCTCCAAGTCTCTTTGTCTTTACTGTGCAGCTCCGTCTCACACCATCAATGCCTGTCCCGAATGTCCGGGAAAACTCCAAACCCTAGCTCGCCCAGGAGAGGGTCGGCTAGGAGTAATGATCTCCTCTCCATCTCCTCATGATTGTAATCTCCCAGTGTCGCTCCAAATTGCTCAACGTTATCGGAACGTCATTGCCCTCCTTGATTCCGGAGCAGCTGGGAACTTTATTACCGAAGCCTATGTTAAACGGTGGTCCCTACCCACCGAGAGACTTCCTTCGTCCATCTCCTTAACTGCCGTGGATGGCAGCAAGATTGTTGATGCAGTTATTTCCCTAAGGACTCTACCAGTTCGTCTGAGAGTGGGAGTTCTTCATTCTGAATTTATTTCTTTTTTAGTGATTCCAAGAGCCACACATCCTGTGGTCCTGGGCCTTCCATGGCTCCGTCTTCACAATCCTACAATTGATTGGACGACTACGCAAATCCTGGCATGGGGTTCCTCCTGTGCTGAGACATGTTTGTTTAAAGTATTGCCTGTCTGTTCTTTCTCCCCCAGGTCGTCTGATGTTCCACCTCCTCCATATCAAGATTTCACGGATGTGTTCAGTAAAGCTTCTGCTGATATCCTTCCTCCTCATAGAGAATGGGACTGCCCGATTGATCTCGTTCCAGGGAAGGTTCCACCTCGAGGCCGAACTTATCCGTTGTCTCTGCCTGAGACGCATTCTATGGAGGAATACATTAAAGAGAACCTAGCAAAGGGGTTCATTCGACCTTCTTCTTCTCCAGCCGGCGCAGGCTTCTTTTTTGTAAAAAAGAAAGATGGTGGTCTGCGGCCGTGCATCGACTACAGAGGTTTGAACGACATTACCATCAAGAACCGTTATCCTTTACCCCTGATTACTGAGCTCTTTGACAGAGTTAGCGGAGCTACCATCTTTACAAAGCTGGACTTGAGAGGTGCATACAATCTCATCCGGATCCGTGAGGGTGACGAGTGGAAGACCGCCTTTAACACCCGTGACGGACATTATGAGTACCTCGTCATGCCCTTCGGATTGAGCAATGCTCCAGCTGTCTTCCAGCATTTTGTCAATGAGATCTTCAGAGACATTCTATACCGTCATGTCGTGGTCTATCTAGACGATATCCTCATTTTTGCCAACGATTTAGAGGAACATCGTTTTTGGGTTAAAGAGGTTCTGTCCCGTCTCCGTGTCAATCATCTCTATTGCAAATTAGAGAAATGCGTCTTTGAAGTCCAGTCCATTCCGTTTCTAGGGTACATTGTGTCCGGTTCCGGACTAGAGATGGATCCTGAGAAACTACAAGCAATTCAAAATTGGCCGATACCCTTAACCCTCAAAGGGGTCCAGAGGTTCTTGGGGTTCGCCAACTATTACCGAAAGTTTATACGAGACTTTTCCACCATTGTGGCGCCTATTACTGCTTTCACTAAGAAGGGTGCTAACCCGTCCAAGTGGTCTGAAGAAGCCATGCAAGCATTTCATCTTTTAAAACAAAGGTTCATCTCTGCGCCTGTTCTGAAACAGCCTGACATCGACTCTCCTTTCATCTTAGCGGTGGATGCCTCCTCCGTTGGAGTAGGAGCGGTGTTATCTCAGAGGGCTAAAGATGGCCATTTACACCCTTGCAGTTTCTTCTCCCGGAAGTTCTCCCCAGCTGAGCGCAACTATGCCATTGGCGACCAGGAGTTGCTAGCCATCAAGCTCGCTCTAGAAGAGTGGAGGTATCTGTTGGAGGGAGCTTCTCATTCAATCACCATACTTACAGACCACAAGAACCTGTTATATCTGAAAGGCGCACAATGTCTCAACCCTCGTCAGGCCAGATGGGCACTTTTCTTTTCCAGGTTCGACTTTAAACTCCAGTTCTGTCCGGGCTCTCAGAATCGCAAGGCCGACGCCCTTTCCCGCTCATGGGAGCAAGAAAATGAGTCAGAGTCTTCAGACAAGCATCCTATTATAAATCCGTTGGCATTCTCCACGGTAGGGATGGACTCTACGCCCCCATCAGGGAAAAGTTTTGTGAAACCGATGCTAAGGAAGAAGCTCATGCATTGGGCCCATGCTTCCCGTTTTGCCGGACATACAGGTATCCAAAAAACCCTGGAGTTTATCTCTAGGTCCTATTGGTGGCCAACTCTGAAAAAGGACGTCTTGGAGTTTATTGCATCTTGCCCAAAGTGTGCTCAACATAAGGTATCCCGCCAGTCGCCTGCGGGGCAACTGGTTCCACTATCTGTTCCCCGTCGACCTTGGACCCATTTGTCGATGGATTTTATTACAGATTTACCCATGTGCAACAAGTTCAATACCATCTGGGTGGTAGTTGACCGGTTCACCAAGATGGCACACTTCATTCCTCTCACCGGTCTTCCGTCAGCTCCCAAGTTGGCTCAAGTATTCATACAAGAGATCTTCCGACTCCACGGTCTTCCTGAAGAAATTATCTCAGATCGAGGAGTTCAATTCACAGCCAAATTCTGGCGAAGTTTATGTCAAGTCCTCCAAGTCAAGCTAAAGTTTTCCACGGCTTACCATCCTCAGACCAATGGTCAAACCGAGAGGGTGAATCAGGACTTGGAGGCCTTCCTCCGCATCTATGTGTCCTCCTCTCAAGATGACTGGGTTCAATTACTTCCCTGGGCCGAGTTCTGTCATAACAACCAGTATCATTCTTCATCTGCTTCAACACCATTCTTCACTAACTTTGGATTCCACCCTAAAGTCCCTGAGTTCCAACCGCTTCCAGCAACTTCTGTTCCCGCAGTGGATATCACCTTGCATCAGTTTGCCAATATCTGGAAGAGCGTACGATCAGCTCTGCTCAAGGCATCGTTCAGGTACAAGAAGTTTGCGGATAAGAAGCGTCGAGCAGTTCCTGCTCTCAAGGTGGGTGATCGGGTATGGTTATCCACGAAGAATTTGAGGTTAAGAGTTCCCAGTATGAAGTTTGCACCTCGCTATATCGGTCCTTTCAAGATTGAACAAGTCATCAATCCTGTTGCTTACAGACTTCAGTTGCCTCCCTTCTTAAAAATACCCAGGACATTCCATGTTTCCCTGTTGAAACCACTGATCTTGAATCGGTTTCATTCCTCACTTCCTCCAACTCCGAAAGTCCAAACTCAACGAGGCGTTGAGTATGAAGTAGCCAAGATCCTGGACTCACGTCACCGTTACGGTCAACTACAATATCTTATTGACTGGAAGGGCTATGGCCCTGAGGAACGTTCATGGACCAATGCTTCTGATGTCCATGCTCCTGCCTTGGTCCGGAGATTCCATTCCAAGTTTCCTCAAAAGCCAAAGAAGTGTCCTGGGGCCACTCCTAAAGGGGGGGGGGGTGCTGTCACGATCCGGGTATCTGGACGCCATTTCTTACCCATCAGATGCCTCCTAAGGCTGGCTCAGCGCTCCAGGACCGGATCCCATCTGTTATCCTAATGTTCACATTCCTGCATCCTCTCCTGTCTCTCTGAGACGCTGTCACAGTAACGCCATATTACATCTGGCATGGCGTCTCCCGCGGCCTCCGCCGCCGTCCCTGAGCTTCTGCATGCAGAGTGTCAGAGTGGCGACTACGTCAGCCGCGGCCTCCGCTGTGTCCGCGTGGTTGGATGTGCACTTGTCAGCCTGGCGTCTCCTGTCTCCAGTGGCCGGCGCCGCCATTACTGTTTTCATTACCACATGGATTACAAACCAAACTTCCCTCCAAGTGTCTGCATGGGCGCAGCCATCTTGGATTCTGTCAGCTGATCATTTCCTCCAATCTGTTGTCAGTATTGTTAATCTGCATAATTGCCTAGCCAATCCCTTCCTTGCTGCAGGTATAAATACACTGTGCCTGAGCAAGGAAGGCGTCAGTGCTTTGGTTGTCAAACCTAGTTCCTGTTTGTCTCTCTCCTGTGATTGTCTTCCAGGTTCCAGCTCCTGTCTCAAGACTTCCACCATAGAGACCCGCACCAGCATTCCACCTGCGGTGTAGCCTGACTCTCCAATCCATTGTGGATTCATCTGTTTCCAGCTACAACATTACCTGCTTCCAGCTCAGCTTCCAGCAGAGTACAGCTTCCCTTAAAGGGCCGGTGTCCTTTCTACACTTTACCACTCTCCACCGGTATTATTATTTCTCCGCTCTCAAGTTCTACATTTCAGTTCATATTTCATCGCTCCCAAGTTCATTTATTATTTAACTGGTTCCAGCCAGTATCCACTCCGTGCTAACAACAGTCTGGTTCCAGCCAGTATCCACAGCAGCTGTTTTATCTTCAGCAACCCAGCTTTTCCTGGAACACCAGCTGGCACAATCCTGGGTTATCTCCATTACTACAGTCGGGCCTGGTAAGGACTTTCCATCTAGAAGATCATAAGAACTATCTCACACTACCAGTGCCCTGTGGCTCCTGCCATCCTGTAGTACCCAGGAACTGTATTTATTCTTTGCTGACTTTTACGTTTTCTTTTACTGCTGCTGTGTTGCGGAGTTGTCATAATAAACATCATTGACTTTTATCCAAGTTGTCGTGGTCACGCCTTCGGGCAGTTATTATTCATGTTACTTACATGCCCAGGGGTCTGATACAACCTCCCAGGTTCCGGTACATCTCAGCCCCTACAACTGAGGCTGCCTCCCGTCAGCTCAGGCCCTCAGTTGTGACACACACATATACAGTATATATATATATATAAAACACACAATGATAAAATAGGAGAAATTAGGGTGGGAATTTGAAGGAGTTTAAAAGCTGAGAGATATCATATAGGGTACTATTAACAAAGTGTTTATTATGACTAGAACTATTAGATTGTTATGTTTTGTTCTTCATTTGGATAATGCTTTGAAAGTGAGTGGCTTGTGTGTACCTAGTTTACGCCACAAACTACACTTGAATCACCTGTTCCACCACATCTCACAGGAGCTCTATATTCTCATTGTCATGTTCGTGGAGCCAGCTTGAGATGACAACACCTCTGTGACATGGCACGTTATCCTGTTGAAAGTAGCCATTAGAACTAGATGGGTAGACAGTGACCATAAAGCAATGCAAATGGTCAGCAACAACACTCAGGTAGGCTGTGGCATCTATTGGTTTTATGAGGCCTAATGTGTATCAAGAAAACAATTACCCACACCATCACAGAACCACCACCAGCCCGAACCATTGATAAAAGACAAGATGGATTTATGTTATTTATACCCAATTCTGACCCTACCATCAGTATAGTACGGAAATAAAAAAGCGCTTGTTATATGTGTATGCGCAAAACCTGTAAAAAAGAAAGATTAGTAAAAATATTTACTAATCTTTTGTTTTTACAGGTTTTGCGCATACACATATTCACATATAACAAGCGCTTTTTTATTTCCGAACTATATGAAAAATTATTTAATTGAGCTGCTATCAAATCCCGTTCATAGCGCAATTTAGTACTCTTTTTACACCTACCATCAGTATGCCTCAGCAGAAATCAGGATTTGTTTTGCCACTGCTCGGTGTTGGTGAGCCTGGGGCCACTGTAGCCTCAGATTTCATGTTCTTAGCTGGCAAGAGTGGCACCCAGTGTGGTCTTCTGCTGCTGTTTCCCTTCCACGTCAAGGTTTGATGTGCTATTTATTCAAAGATGCTCTTTTGCATAGTTGTAACAGTTATTACTACCTTTCTGCAACTTCCTGGCTGGACTTTCTCCTCTAACCTCTAACCTCTCTCCTGCCGCTCACCTGATACGTGAGGTTTGTAGGATGAATGCAGTGTGCACAGGCTGCATCAAATACCAGTATGTAGGAGGGACTGCCTTAATACCTGTAATAAGGACCACCTTCTAGGCAACCAACTATATTCCACACCACTGTCCATCAGGGCAAGGGGCCTGGATCACCGAACATGTGATCCGTAACTAGCAGCATGCTCATATTAGGTTTTTGCATTCAGTATGGCAGTGTTTTAAGAAACTAGTGAGCCAGTGTACAAGAAGCATGAGGAGGGAGCAGCATAGGAGTGTGCCACAAGTAATTTATCTTCCCTACTTTCTGCTGGAACGGTCTGAGTCCTGAGTGCCGTGCTGCTATATGTTGATCAAGTTATGACAGAGTAGAGCTCAGAGAGTGACAGTAGTAGCATGGGAGACTGGGAGGAGGGGCCACAAGCTGTGCTGATGACTATGGATGTCTAATATTTAGGTCATTACGTGCTTCACCCTTTGGCCTATGATAGATGATGGGCGCAGGGTGGTCGACCCATGACCTCACGGACTAAGGGGCCTATGCATACTACTCGCCATGCATTCATTCTTGATATGCCACAGACACAGTGTGGGCAGTAGCCAATAAGAATAAGGTATTTTCCCCTGTTGACGACTCTTGTATGAAGTAGACAAAGTGGACGGCCTTAAGAAAATACTACACTGGGTAGTAGAAGAAAAAAAGAAAGAGGTCTTTAGGGGAAAAAGTCAAACATAGATGTGGCTCTATTTTAATGAATTCTGTAATAGCATTCTATCAGAACAACTGTGCCAGAAGCCTATCAGGTTTACAGAAGCATTCTGTAGCCTACTAACCCCAGTCTTCATCATCATATTCAGTAGTAATGCATTTAAAAAGGCAAATCTCTTGCGTTTATCATTTTGTCAACATGTATTTTTAAAACCCTAACATTGAAACTGAAAAAGAAATGTACTTATATTGTATTATATTGTGGAACTGCTGAATGTTCATGACCCACGCATTGCTGCATTTCTCATCCCCATGGAAGAGCTGATATCATTTTGCTGTTGATAATAGCAGATGTTAGTGCTTCTGCGAGGAAAGTCTGACCTTGTCTTGTGTTAACCCCATGGGCATAGAGTCCCTTGATGTTGGCTAAAAGTTGTGTCACTACCATTCCAAGCCTCATTTATCACAGCTGTCAGACTCATAGAGGTGGAAAGTCAAGTATGAGTGAAAGGTCAATCAGTGTATGGATCAGGCTGCACAAACACCAGGCGCTAGATTTCACTTCTGACTCTGTTTCTGAAAAATATAATAGGAACCAAGTCTAAAAAAAACACATCACCAACCTGAGAAAGCGTGATATCTGTCAATGGCACAGTATAGATTTGTTTTTGGTGACATTCTAAGCACTGTTCATTATTTATTATTTATTAACAGTATATTCCATTGGACTTTACAATTGGAACAGTGATAAAGCAAAACTGTGTAATAACAGACAGATAGAGGTAGGAAGGCCCTGCTTGCAAGCTTTCAATCTATAGGGAAATAGACATTGATACACATGAATAGGTGTTTTCTATTGTATAATGGTCCACCAGATTGCAAAGGTTCTTGGTGGACTATGTGATATGGTTACACAGCAATATTGGCCTGGGGTCAGGAGGATGGGAAAGTGAAGAAAGAGAAAAAATGTGAGGATATGTGTGGACTGTACAGTGGGGATATAATTGGATAGGAAGTTTATGAAGGTTATGTGGCCGGTACCGGTATATGATAAGCTTGCCTGAAGAGGTGAGTTTTCAGGGAATGCTTGAAGATTTGGAGACTAGGGGAGAGTCTTATTGTGTGTGGTAGGGCATTCCACAGAGTGGGTGCAGCCATAAGACAGTCCAGCATTCGCAAATGGGTGCACATAATGAGGGTAGATGAGATGCAGATTTTGTGAAGACCGAAAAGGTCGGGTTGGGAGATATTTTGAGATAAGCGAAGAGATGTACATTAGTGTAGTTTGGTTAATGGCCTTGTGTGTGAGTAAAAGTATTTTATATTGAATACGGTGGAATACAGGTAACCAATGGAGGGACTAACAAAGTGGATCCGCAGACGATGAACGCCTAGCGAGGAAGATTAGCCTCGCAGCTGCATTCAGAATGGATTGTGATAGAAAGGATTGTGACGGTTTGTCACAGGAGTGCCCGCCCTCAGAACTCCTTCCGAGTCAAGCAGTCGTGACTTGGTGTTATGCCAGTTATCCCAACTAGGGAAGCCAATCCCAGGCCATTTTTTCAATCCAGGGAATCGGGATTGAAAAATGCTCAATTCCGGGATCCAGGGATTGAACTGTTCTTCAATTTACCTCCCATCCCGACCCCGCCCATTTCAAGTTCAAAAGAAAAAAAAAGAAAAAAAGAACACTCAGTATAGAATAAAGGGGTCCAGACTCCAGAAGCAGGCAGCAGCACAGTCTGGCGTCGTCCTTCTCCATTTAAAATTATGGCGCACGGGCTGGAGGGCAAACGCGCTCTTCAGTATAAGTGACGGGATGGAGGGAAGGTACTGTGTGGGGATGCGTAGTGTGACCTCGCTGACATCACGCCGCATACAGCCAAGCACTAGTGCTCAGCGGCGCTGACCAGAACCCCCCCAAAAAAAACAACAACAATATAGCGTATGCGCAGTTTAATCGCGTGAATCCCAGGATTGGAGGCTCCAATCCCAGAATTTAAATCCCGGCATTTATGGCCTCAAATCCCGGGATCCTTTCGATCCCGATCCCGGGATTGGCCACCCTAATCCCAACAATACAATATCTTGGACTGCCACCATCAAAGTAAAAGAGAAAAGCCCCAGTCACTTTCTGAATAGTGTATATTCTACAAACTGCTACTCTCCTAGTTTTCTGAATAGTGTATATTCTACAAACTGCTACTCTCCTAGTTTTCTGAATAGTGTATATTCTACAAACTGCTACTCACCTAGTTTTCTGAATAGTGTATATTCTACAAACTGCTCTCCTGGTTTTCTGAATAGTGTATATTCTACAAACTGCTACTCACCTAGTTTTCTGAATAGTGTATACAAACTGCTCTCCTAGTTTTCTGAATAGTGTATATTCTACAAACTGCTACTCTCCTAGTTTTCTGAATAGTGTATATTCTACAAACTGCAACTCTCCTAGTTTTCTGAATAGTGTATATTCTACAAACTGCTACTCAGCTAGTTTTCTGAATAGTGTATATTCTACAAACTGCTACTCTCCTAGTTTTCTGAATAGTGTATATTCTACAAACTGCTACTCACCTAGTTTTCTGAATAGTGTATATTCTACAAACTGCTCTCCTGGTTTTCTGAATAGTGTATATTCTACAAACTGCTACTCACCTAGTTTTCTGAATAGTGTATACAAACTGCTCTCCTAGTTTTCTGAATAGTGTATATTCTACAAACTGCTACTCTCCTAGTTTTCTGAATAGTGTATATTCTACAAACTGCAACTCTCCTAGTTTTCTGAATAGTGTATATTCTACAAACTGCTACTCAGCTAGTTTTCTGAATAGTGTATATTCTACAAACTGCTACTCTCCTAGTTTTCTGAATAGTGTATATTCTACAAACTGCTACTCACCTAGTTTTCTGAATAGTGTATATTCTACAAACTGCTCTCCTGGTTTTCTGAATAGTGTATATTCTACAAACTGCTACTCACCTAGTTTTCTGAATAGTGTATACAAACTGCTCTCCTAGTTTTCTGAATAGTGTATATTCTACAAACTGCTATTCACCTAGTTTTCTGAATAGGTGAATAGCAGTGTATATTCTACAAACTGCTACTCACCTAGTTTTCTGAATAGTGTATATTCTACAAACTGCTACTCTCCTAGTTTTCTGAATAGTGTATATTCTACAAACTGCTACTCTCCTAGTATAGGGGGTGCTGGACACACTGAATGGTGAAAAAAAGTTAAACTAAAAGACTGCGGTCGCAATGTTGTAAAAAATATTATACAAATTTAATAATGCACAATTAATATATACATAAAAACAATAATATATTCACATGACCATACAGAAAAATATAAAATATATAAAAATTCTGAATGTGTGTTATCAAGTGATTCACCACAGGGAATTTTTGTAGATTTCTGTTACTTTAATTAGATTTTGAAACAATATATCTGGAATTTGACACAGGCACCACTGCAGGGGGCTTTTGGCTATATGATGTAGATTTATTTAAAAAAAAAAAAGGGGGAGGGGGAGTTAAATGTAATGGTGCCCACATACGGTGCTATTTGTGGTAGGTGCTATTTGAGCATATACAATGTGTGCTATGTGATAGGTCTAGCAACGCTTTTCTGTCGCTCTGCTGATCGGTGAGTGATTGACAGGAAGTGGGTGTTTCTGGGCGCAAACTGACCGTTTTCGGGGAGTGTGTGTAAAAATGGAGGCGTGCCCGATAAAAACGCAGGAGTGGCTAGGGAAACGCAGGCGTGGCTGGCCGAACGCAGGGTGTGTTTGTGACGTCAAAACAGGAACTATACTGTCTGTGTAGCTAGGAGTAAGTTTCAAGCTGCTCAGAAACTGCACAATCTTTTTTTGGAGCAGTTCTGCGATCCTTTCGGTCGCACTTCTGCTAAGCTAAGATACACTCCCAGAGGGCGGCGGCTTAGCGTTTGCATGGCTGCTAAAAGCAGCTAGCGAGCGATCAACTCGGAATGAGGGCCTATAACAGTGCATGTGGGGGAATAATAATTAGCTTTATCAGTCAGTTATTACTAACCTTCCAAAACAATCTCTTCTGTATCCCTCATTGGAAGCCGCGTCCTCTGCAGCAAGCTGAGTATGTGAGGTGTGTGGAGTGGCTGTGAGAGTGCGTTAGTGTGTAAAACTTGCTGTTCTACTTCTACACGTTCTTCACATGGGAGTTTCTAATTTTCACTGTTGTAAATATGAATAAGTGTTAAAAATCTGATAAATCTGTAGAGATCGAAAAAGGAGAAAAGAAGACTCTATTTTGGGGGCACTCTTCAAAATACAAAAATAGCCCTATACATCCACAAATGTCATTAAAATATAACCTTTAATTGTTACTTAAAATGGGAAAGAGGGAGGAGAAGAACATATAAACATATACACACACTTAAATATCAAATTAATTTCATAGAGCACTGATATGCTCACAAAGTGCCTTGTTAATACGGAATCACTATTTCTACAACCATCATATCACATCCTGTCCGGGAGCAGCTTTGCTACTCAGTACGGTAATCTCTCCTGTTTCGGCTAGCTCTCATCCACGGATTGCGGTGCAGCGTCCTTGCTATGTCCGTAGACACCAAGGCGCTGCAACCGCTCTAACGTGGAAAGCAGTACAGCTACTTTCTTCCTTCTGTCAGCTATACCCCAACCACAGCTGTATCGGTCTTAGCAACCGGAATACATGACGGGAGAACGATCTCAGCGGCGTTATTGAAGGTGGCTGTAACATTCTCCAGACTCCAGTTTATTATTGCTAAGTAAAATCTTTATTCTAGCCTCAATATATATTATTCAGTGGAACTGTTTTCATACTTTGGCCCACAATTGAAATGGTAACTGATTGTGTGAGGATACGCTTTTATGGTTACTAACATGCGGACAATGTAAAATCTGGGCTATATTAAAGGGAAAGGACGTTGCCAATTGGAGAAACATAGTACAGCCCTATGGTAAATGCCGCTCCCCTGCCGTCATGTGGTAACCATTAAGCAGTATATGTTAGATAATTCGGCTAACACTCATCCCCGGATTGTGGTGAAGTACCCTGCAATGTCTCATGATATCAGGATATCTCATCTGCTCTAACATGGAAAGCAGTACGGCCCTGTATCTTCCTTCTGGTCAGAACTTGACAGGTCGCTGCCCTCTCATCCGCCGGCCGCTGTGTCAGTTACTCGGTTTAAGTACATGACGGCGAGACAGCAGAGGTAGCTTCCATGACATACTGACCTACTTTTTCACCCTTTCCTTTCTGTTATGATTACCAAGTGTATAATATGATTTAGCAACAATGGGGTATATTTACTAAGATTCGTATTTTCCCGTTTGAGGTCAAAGTTCAATCACGAATGACATCGAAAGTGTAAAGTTGCAACTTTTTGAATTTAGTACGACTAATTTACTAAGCTGCCGTATTCTGCATTTTCGGATTTACCGATGTCGATGTCATTCGGGTTTTTTGGCAGTGTTTTACGTGAGTGACTTGTAAAACACTGCCGACTTTAATACAATGAATCTCGGCCGGATCTGAGAGATCCGTGCTGGGCTTCATTGTGCACCTTTGTAAAAAATGAAATCAGTGTTAAATTTAAAAAAAAAATTGCGTGGGGTCCCCCCTCCTAAGCAAAACCAGCCTTGGGCTCTTTGAGCCGGTCCTGGTTGCAAAAATATGGGGGGAAAAAATGTCAGGGGTTCCCCCCTATTTAAACAACCAGCACCTGGCTCTGCGCCTGGTCCTGGTTCCAAAAATACGGGGGACAAAAAGCAAGGGTCCCCCGTATTTCTGAAACCAGCACCGGGCTCCACTAGCCAGATACATAATGCCACAGCCGGGGGACACTTTTATATAGGTCCCGGCGGCCCTGGTATTACATAACCAACTAGTCACCCCTGGCCGGGGTACCCTGGAGGAGTGGGGACCCCTTCAATCAAGTATGTGTATATGGAGGTGTGGATGTATGTATTAAAGTTATACTTTCAAGGTGTGTGTCTTATGTTTTTATTGGGGTATTTTTTTAGTAGTAGTACTACAGGTACCAGCGGGCCCGGTTTTCCACCGCATGCTGGTACTTGTGGTTCTCCAAGTACCAGCTTGCGGGGGAGGCTTGCTGGGACTTGTAGTACTGCTACTAAAAACAATATTCATTTTTTGAAAAAAACGGCTATCAGCCTCCCATCCGCAGCCCTTGGATGGGGGGGACAGCCTCGGGCTTCACCCCTGGTCCTTGGGTGGCTGGAGGGGGGGGGACCCCCATATTTTTGCAACCAGGGCCGGCTCAAAGAGCCCGAGGCTGGTTTGGCTTAGGAGGGGGGACCCCACGCATTTTTTTTTTTAAATAACACTTTCCCACCCCTTCCCACTGATAAACATGCACGGATCTCATGGATCCGTGCATGCCTATCCAAACACGGGATAAAAAAGCAGGTCTGGTTTTTTTTAGCACTTTTTCACGAATTGTATTTCAGCACTGCAGTGTTTGGCTATTGTCGGCAGTGTTTGTAATTTGCACTTTTTAGTAAATTACCGATTTCTACCAAATTGCAGGCGTATTTGACCGATGGTGTATTGATTCGTGATTTTTTCCTAGGAATTCCAAAATATTACGAATGCCCTCATCACTGCCGTGATTTTTGCTTAGTAAATTCCCGAAATGACACTTTGAAGAAAAAACAGCATCTCGGTCAAAATCGGGACCTTAGTAAATATACCCCAATATGTCCAAATATACTATTGTGCTAATTTGTTTCCATTTACCTATGAAAACAATCCAGGGTGATGTTGCCATTTTTCTAGTTTGGGTTCAAATAACACAAATTGAATACTGAATTTATTGAACGATAAGGAGAGGGAACTAACAATTGAAACAAAGAAATTAAATAATAAAGCAATTAATGAATAAGAGGTACCAGGTATCCGTGACGGATATTTCTGCATTTTCCAACACTCTACAATACCAATTGGGTATTTGGTAAACCCATATATATAAGGTTACCTATAAACTATATGAGTGTTTTGGAATATAGTGGCTGACGATGGTTGTTCTAATGGTGAGGCATCTCACTTTGTGAGCATATCAGTGCTCTATGAAATTAATTTGTTATTTAAGTGTGTGTATATGTTTATATGTTCTTCTCCTCCCTCTTTCCCATTTTAAGTAACAATTAAAGGTTATATTTTAATGACATTTGTGTATGTATAGGGCTATTTTTGTATTTTGAAGAGTGCCCCCAAAATAGAGTCTTCTTTTCTCCTTTTTCGATTTATTCTCTGACTCTGGGGAGCAACACCAACCCTGTATCTATGTGAATCAATCACAGTAAATATAGGCATTTGGTTTCTTTTGTAGAATTAACCCCCTGTATGTTTATACTTTTGGAATTCCCAATTATGAACAAGGGGATATCTTGTTGCGGATCATCACAAATATTTCTCGCTAAATCTATAGAGATGTAAATTTGAGACATCTTGATTAAATATTAATCCATAGTTCTTGCCGTTACCCGAGGAGCACCCATAGCACATAGAGTTTAAAGTGACAGGAGCATTTTTGTAGTTTATTAAATCCTACCCACTGGAGGTGCAATCCAAATTTTGATCCGATTGTCCATTTGGGCGCTCTCGTTCACGCAACGCAAGCCATGCATCGGTGATGATGTCATTATGTCAACCCTCTTTTCATCCCCTCAGGAGAGGTTTATTAAAAAAATTATAATTACGTAGTTTTCCTATTTCTCACCAGAAGAATGCCTATGTTAAATATAATCTTCCTAACATATCGGGAAGTAAGAATATATATACCAGGGACATGCAGTCAGGGGAGGCAGTGCCTCCCCTGTCATAATGATAACAATAATACAAAGAAGATATTTATAACACAGATTCTGTGATAGAGATCTTCTTTTATTATTTTAATAATTTTCCCCCTGTGAAAATCCGTGCATGTTGGGCTGGGAGGCAGCGGGAGAGGTGGCCAGCAGGCACATATACGGCGGAGCAATGCGGCGGGAATTGTGGCGGCGGGACGTGGCGGAGAAAGGGTGGCTGGCGGCAGAACTGGCCATTCTCCAAAGTTTGGCAGTGAACCCTATGTTTTTTTTTCTCCTGGGGTATGGGGGGGGGGGGGGGCGTTTGGTTGCACGTTACTAAGTGCCTCCCCTGTCACTGCCCTCACCGCACGTCACTGATATACTGTATGTATATATATATATATATATATATATGTATCATTGTGTGTATGTGTGTGCATGTGTGTGTGAGTGATGCTGGTGTATGTGACCCCCATGTGTGTGTATGATCCCTTGGGATGGGTCGTTGTGAGAACTACATTTCCCAGCAGCCCTTGCACCTCCCTGCAGTCCTGGAGCCTCCCAGCAGCTCCTGGGACTCCAAGAAGCCCCAGGGACACCGCTAGGGAAGGAAGCCAATCCCGGGCCATTTTTTCAATCCTGGGTATCGGTATTGAAAAATGGCCAATCCCGGGATTCCCGGGATTGGCTTTTAAGTGTGTGGCCGACCCCTCGCTCCACCCCGCCCTGCCCGCCCCGCACACATTACTAACCGTATACCGAGGGCGGGCGAGTGGGGATCTCCTCCTGCACTCCCTCAGTACTCGGCTGACAGCGCAGCGTGACTTCATGCTGCGCCGGGGGAGCCGGAAGGAGGATGCCGGGCAGCGTCTGAGCATCCTCTGGATGCTCAACGCTGATCCCTCAATCCCCGGGATTGGACCTTCCAATCCCGGGATTGAATCCCGGACGTTTTTGGCCCTAAATCCCGGGATCCCGCCGATCCCGGGATTGGCCACCATAGACACCACTGCTTCAGTTATTGTGGGGTCTTCCTCTCAGCAGGTACAGGTGGCTGCTGTTAGCATGAGTGCTGCCTCTACTACTGTTGGTGGTGGGTGCCCTGGTGTTGGGGGGTCCTACTACTGTGGGTGTCCCTGGTGTTGGTGCCTCCCTTGCACCTTTGGTTGCTAATCTGTATGCTCTGTTAGCGTCGGCTGCTACTGACTTACATGTCCCGCCTTCTCCTGTAGGTGCAGCATCACCACTGGTGCAGACGGCTTCTCAGTGCGCGTCGGCTGTGTTGACGCTGGTGCCTCCTGTGCCTTCTCTTTCTGTTACAGGGCCCGCAATTTAAGGAGAAGTATCTGCATCGAGTTTGGACTGCTCAGGAGTTGTGGACGATGACCTTGCTTCAGATACAGCTTCTGGTGAGTATGATAGTTATAGCACCAGTAGTGACAGTCTGTCCTGGTCTCCATCCAGTTCAGGGTAGTTTGGCAGGCTCATATCACTGTAAGGCTAAGTACTTCTAAAGGGGGCGCACTCACAGGTGCTTGCATCATCATATTTGCGGCCATTGTCGCTGGCATAGGTGCTGCGAAAGCGATTCCCCTAACCCGGGCAATGTAGTGATATGTGCTTACACGGCCACCCGTCACGGCTTCTGTCCGAGTATGAAAGAATGTATTGCTATGGGGAGGTATGACAATGTATTCGCCCTCACTTCCAATATGCGCAAAATGTTAGTGGTGCCCATGTAGAAAGGTGAGGTTGGCGATGACATTTATATATTTTATATGTACTGGTTGCAGGGTTGTTACGTATATGCAGCTTGCTACCTTCAGAAACATCCGGACGAGGCCATGCATGTTGTGCGCTATTTGCACCTCATTTATGACCTTGTGCGCTCACCAGGTGTCCTTGTGTGGAGGCGGTATGATGAAGAATTAAGGCGCAAGCAGCATGGCATGCGTGTTATGGCCTTCAGTCAACGGGATGTTGAGATTTGGTTAGAGGTCTCTAATTCGGACCATGCTGCATCTGGGCCTCATGAATTTTGCGGGAAGAATAATACCCATGGGTATTATTTTTTGCTTCCCTCATCATTTCATTAGGTTTTCAGCAGAGATCAGATAAGACCTTCAGGTTTAGGACTTTTTGTCAGAATTTAATGGCATGTGACATTGGTTGTCCCCTCCAGCACCCTGCTGCAGCTGTTTACAGACCTGGCAGGTTTGGTAGATTCTGGAGCATATCTAGAAGGTTCTTGGTCGGCTGCTCCCTAGCCCAAAGCATGGGGGATGGAGGGGCTTACCAAGAATCTCCTATTGCTGGAACTGTTCCCTATTGTGGTAGCCCTGGGATTGTGGGGCGAGTGCTTGCAAGATCGGCATGTTGTGTTTTGGGGATGTGCAATCAATTAAATAACAACACTCCACATCCCTCCCTGTGTTGCACCTGCTAGTGCAACTGGTTTGATGCTGTCTGCAATGTAATATTTAGTTTGTGACCCGCCACGTGCCTGGAGTGGATAACTCCATCATAGATGCTCTGTCGCGTACTCAGTGGGAGTGTTTTTGATAGTTTGTGCCTTCAGCGGCTTTGCTTGGTGATGCATGCCATCCTCATTGTTGACAGGTTATTTGGCCAGAATGGAGGGGCTAGCATGTCATTCCCTTGTCCCATTCTGCTTGGAGCCAATAGATGGCTTTTTGCACCGTAGGCGGCACTGTGGTAAGGCCTGAAGTACTGTTATTGGTTATTTGGGATTTGTATACAGCAGGCAAGTCGTGGGCGGTGGTTTGCGCTCAAGCTGGTTGGTATTTAGTTATTTTTGTCGCTTGTGCTGTCTCCCTGATCTTATTCAGAATTTTGTTATTTGCAAAGCCCTTAATGTGTGGGCTCATATGGCACCCATACAGCGATAGTCGTCGCCCAAGTTCGGTTTCCCTCCTCTCGGATTAGTTAGCTGGTCTACCTGTGGTCTGTTTATCCCTTTACAAGTCCCTGTTATTTTGGCTCGCCTTTGCGATGGCCTTTCACGGGGCATTTTGCATCTGTGATTTAGTGGCTTGCTCTCGATGCGCAGACCCTCCTAGCTGCGCTCACATGTTTTGATTGTATACTGTCAATTGGGTGGGTGTCATTGCTGCCTTACTGGGACCCGATGCGTGGTTGCATCACTATAATTCTTCCCCTCTGACAGTTTATCAGTTTAGTTGTGTTTTTCGACACTGCCTTAGTAGGCTGGGTCTGCCCCTGAGAATTTTGGCACTCATTCCTTTCGTATTGGTGCAACACCCAATGCTGCAGCACAAGGTTTATTGGAACCAGAGATTGAGGCACTTGGGAGTTGGAAGTCTAGAGCTTATAAGCGCTGTGTTCACTAGGATGCTATGGGTGATGCAATGGTTAATGTTATGTTTGCTGGGCCTCCCTTTTTATTTTCTGGCTTGGGAACTTCATCATCGTTAGTGGTTGTAGCCTGGTAAAGTATACTTGCTCTACACGGCAATTGCCCCTGCAAATAATAGCTGACATTGAGCATTTGATAAGTTGTTAGCCACTGGACATTTGCCCTTCTTTCTCCCTGCCACTATTATTCAGTAGGCTAATTTTACAGATGAGCGGGTTCGGATTTACTCGGTTCTTAATGCCAGAATTAACGCAAGTTCAGATTTTCGGGATTTCTCTTATTGGCGAACCAAAACACATGACATCCGAAAGCAAATAAGGAGATCCGGGTAAATCCGAGTAAATCTGAACCTGCTCATCTCTAGTTAATTTGATTGCATTTTTCTTTTTTCTCTTTGGTGTTTATTAATAAAGTATTAACCAGTTTTAAATGCCATATACATTGTCAGTGTCTTCATTTAGATAAGTGTAAGTAAGTTGTTATACTAAGGTTAAAGGTGTTCCAATACAGCAGCTGACGATAGGTAGTTTATACATGCAATTATAATTGCTTTGTCATAATCTCTTCTTGAACCCCTACTGTTGATATACAGTAATACGAGTCATAATTAGGGAATTAATTTTTTTTTCTTCACAGCATTGTTTTAATGCCAAAACTGACATCGCATCAGATTATTATTTTAGAGAAAAGCCTCATTCACTCAAACCTCCCCCCCCCTTCCTCGATCAGTAAAGTATATAATAGGATTTCCACTAGATTACTGCCATGTTCTTACTAAAAGTGGGTCATGAAATGTGGTAGTCTGGAAAAATCATAGAAATAAAGGTGTGTAATATGATTAATAAATGTTAACCCTAACTTTTCAAAAAAAGATGTCTGCAACCCTCTGAAAAGAGATTATTTCATGACTTTCTGGTCTTAATAGGCTGTGAATGTTATAAATCATATTTTATAACAAGATCAGATAGACCTCTCTGCAGTATTTGTAATGTTTCATACCAGTGTAGAGGAGAACAAATCTCTCTGCACCATACAGTATCTGTAGCTGTAACCTTGTCATTATGACCTTGAGCATATGGTGAATGTGTGTACTGTGCCTCTAGGGAATACTGGCTGTAACTCTGGTCCAGTACGAGAAGGACAGTGACATATACTATATACGACCTGTGCAATATATATTCCAAACTAGGCATTGTATATATTTATGGCTATAGTTTTCATTCTCTCAAATCCATTGTTTCCAAATAAAAGGATTGATGTGCTGGCAGTTACTCTAACTGAAAATAGAATATTTAATTACAATGACACATTTAAAGCAAAAGCATTTAATTGAAAGTGTTTAAAACTAATTGCAAATTAAGATATAGCTGTTTTCAACATTACAAATAATATTCCAATCCCCATGTATTCACAGAATATAGCTCAGCCAATCTGATGCTTACTGTTAGTGCTCACCGACAGCTAGCGATTTGCAGAAGGAACAAATCACCGAAAAGATCTTTTATTAGATCTGACCTTGGAGATGAGAAAATGAATAAAATTGTCTCTTGGGATCTTGAGATTGGCCATAGAAAGCAATAGGTATGAACTCAACAACTCTGTCTCATCACAGTCTTTGTAAACAAAGATGGATTATACAGTAGATGGGTGCAGGGCCGGCAACAGAGAGGGGGTCAAAGGGGCACCTGTACTGGACCGCACGGATTAGAGGGGCCTCAAGGATACGCCACTTAGTGCCCGGCAGGGATGTGAGCCTCTTGTCCAAATAGGTCAGCCAGCTGTAGGCGGTGTGGGCGTAACCTCAGAGTGACAGGAACCTCTCACACACACTGAGTGTGCAGCGCAAGTGTGCGCCATTCATCCTGGTCTAGCTCTTTTCCAGGCAGTTACAGGACATGGCAGCAGCTCTACTGGCCAGGATTCCAGTGCCATGCACCGGCCTCTTCTGGTGGGGTGTAAGGGCCGCATGGTACCTGCTGTGCGGTGTTCAGGTCTGGATATTGGGGAGTGCAGCACAAGTGAGTCTCTCTCCGGGGTAGATGTGGATTGGTGAGGGGATTTGTGATGGGGTGGGGTAGCTGGGAATGCAGCATGAAGTCATTGGGGAGAGACAGACTATGGGGTGTCTGGGAAGAAGGACAAAAGAGAGAGACAGACTGTAGGGGAGGAAGGAGAGATATACATACTGTATGTGACACCACCACCGCATCCTACCAGACTGTGGAGTCCTTTCCTATTGTTATAAGACTCTTAGAGATAACATTTACATATAGCTGCACAGGTGCTCTATAGATTATAATATGTGGGCATTGTGGACAGTGGCTAAGTGAGTGCCCTTTGCCTTGTACAGCCTACAATAGTGGCAGGGGCCAGCGCGTGGCTAAAAAACTGCTGGATTGTCCCCACCCGCCGGCTACACGGGAGCTCGAGAACCCTGGGCAGCCGTTAGAGAGAAACTGCGTGCTTTCCCGGGGAGCCCCAGGGAGAGAGGAGGCAGGACTGCACGGCTCTGGTCGATCCCCGCAAGAGTGATACCGAGCGTGAGACCACCGCGTCGCCCTGCAGCCAGCGTCAGAGGGAGACCGGCGGTGGCAAAGCAGAGCTATACGGACAGTAAGCCAGCCAGCGGGAAGCGGAGCAGAGGCACGGCTTACAGGCAGTAGTCACGCCGGGAGGTGGTCCGGAGGCTGGACGGGAGGTGGAGCAGAGGCGAGGCTCATAGGCAGCAGCCAGGCCGGGAGACAGCACGGAGGCAGACGGAGAGGCAGAGCCCGCACTGATTGACAGGGGTGACGCTCCCTCAACCCCTTCCAGCCCAAACTGCAGGAGGTGGCTCCCTCACAGCGACCACACCAGGAGGCGGGACGGTGGGCGGAGATCAATCGGCCAGTTCTCCCTGCATACCCGCTGACAGAGGAAAGAGCAGGGGGATCACCTCCCACTGAAACGCCATTGCTCAGTGACAGCTAGCAGCCCGGCCATCGCTACTGGCAACCAGAGGTCGGTAACATACACACACACACACAAGCACACACACACACACACACACACACACACACACACACACACACTGTGCCTCCCTAGACATTTCAGCAACAGCCATGAGAAACTCTGGGTACAGGGTAAAAGATACATAGACTCTGCTCAGTGATTCCTTCCTATGACCCTTTTTAACTAGAAGTACCACTTCCCTAGAAGAGCTTCATACCTCAGCGTAGAGATAAGGAAACAGCTCCAATTTACAGCCAAGGACAAAGTCATTAATAGGGGGAGTGTTGCAAAAATAAATGCTGGAAAGGAAGGTTGACTTCACACAGCTACATTAGCAACTTGTTACATACTATCCAATTTACTAAATAGACTAGTTTTCCCACAGGAGCAGATTTAATTACCAGGATAGACTGCATTACTAAAGAGTACTTAACCTTCAGTTTCTACTTTACCCGGGCAACGTATAATAAGAGAGCTCTCATTAGCAAACAGGGACTTCTTATCTCTCTGACTTGAACCTGTTTACTTACCTACTCTGACGCAGGTAGGGAGGAACTTGTGGGGTGGTTGGTTGCCTGAGCAACCTATAAATGTTTGGGGGAAGTTAATGTGTTTATCTTTATAGTTCCGCTTAACTAAGTTAACCTGTGGTTCCCCATGTATGACAATCCGCTTATTACGGTAATGAATCTGTGCAATTTTATGTGAAAGAGGTTAATTCTTTTGTAGGAACATGACACAGACGTCGAGATCATCAAGACTGTCCAGCTCCGGCTTAATGAAAATAAACCCTTTTTTTGGTTAATTTATTGTTCTATACCTGTAAAATGTTATAAGTATTTAGGCCTGTTAAACATTGCTGATTGTACTCAGTCTTGTCGACAGGGGAACACTCAGGTTGTGGTAACGACCGTTTTCATCAATAAATTGAGCTCCCTATTAAATTGTGGTGTAACGCCTCCACATTGAGCTTTCTTACTCATCTTTCCGACTCTCACCAAGAAAACGAGGTAACTCGTCACATTTTCAGATTATTACATATAAATTTCTGGCGTCACAAACAGGATACCTGCGAAATGTCGGCTCCACAGACTCCCGCATCGACTTCAAGCCGGAGGCTTTTGCCAGCGTTCCCCATAAGGAAAAATTTGACTACCATGATGGCATCACCGATAACCATGCCGTATTATTTTGGGGCCCTGTGGCTATCTACGTACGCAGAAAATGTGCGTTCCTCTGGCTCGCGCACTCATAAAGAGTTTAAAGACAAACTATATTCCATGTTTTGATTGTACCCAACAGGTGGAGATTTTGATGGGTCTATTGAAAGTGGAGATTTTGATGGGGCTATTGCTACGTGAGGTGAAGGCCTGGGAGGATAAGGAAAAAGAGACGGTGGAGGATATTTTCCAAAAACTAGGGAGTAGATTCGATTCCAAAACAGTGGCGGAGGTAAAAAGTCGCCTTTATGCGAGGAAACAGCGACCCAATGAATCGCTGTGGGATTTCGCCCTGGGTCTGCAGGAGGAAGTGAAGGTGGTTCAAATCCTCGACGCCCACAAGATTGTACAGGCTGATGAGACCTTAATTAACTTATTTATAGAAGGAGCCCAAGGTGAGGCAGTGCAATCCCAATTACAAATGTGGAAGCGTTAACAACCCAATTACTCGTTTTCTGAGTTTAAGGAGGCAATCCTCCAAATCCTTGGGTTAGACCAAAGCGACGACGCTGAGAGCGAATCATTACCTGAAAAACTCGATGAAGAGAGTCCCCAAGGAGATAAATCGTGTCCCAGGCTTGAAATCCCGACACAGAAGGGGGCAGTTTCCCAGCAGGCCCAAGCCCCAGTGGGAACAGATCCTATAATTATGCTTGGTAGCAAACTTACGGAGCTCACACTGAATTTGGCTCGGATGAATCAGCGAATAGATGAGTTAAGTAGGGAGCAAGGTGATAACAGATGAGGAGAATGGCACCAAAGGCGCAGTGGCCAGAATTGACCTCGTTGGGACATACGCAGAGAGTCGGGCCGGCGGCCCACTGATCACTTTGACCCCCAGGGGAGACCGATCTGCAGGGGTGGTCAGCAGGCCAGACATGTTGAGCGAAACTGCCCTAATGACAATTTAAACAGGGAGACCCTGAGGCAAGGTACTGACCCTCGGGAGGAGGCCCATTAACAGGTCCGTCATCGCAGGAGTGGTGGCCCAGGTATGTTGGTGAGTGCCCGCATCTGGAGAGCCAAATCAATGGGATCAAAGTAGCAGCTCTCCTTGATACGGGTTCTCAGGTGTCTACCATCCATCTCATGGAATTTCTCTGCCATTGGGATGAAACCACTATAGTAACTCCACCGACTACCTGGCTGCATCTACTGGCCAGCAACGGGCAACCAATCACATATCGAAGGTATTGGGAACTGGATGTGAAGAAAGGGAAGGCCAAGTTGTACAGACAAGGGTGCCTGGTCACTACTGCACCTAGTGCACATTTACCTCTGGTTATCTTGGGCATGAACGTCCTGAAAAACTGCCCGATGAGTTGGTGGAAGCTCTGCGAAGTGAAATGAGAACTGCGGCTCCTAGAGAGTGGAGAGCCTTACAGCAGACAGTACGACTGCTTGAAAAGCAGAAGAGATTTGCCAACATTCGGGGGGAGATCGGAAAGGCCCGGGTTACAAATAAACAGCCAGTAGTATTGAAACCCAAGTCCGAGCAGGTGGTGTGGTGTAAGACCAGGATAGGTCCCCTGGGTGGAGATTATGAGGCCTTGGTAGAATCCTGCGACCATGATGGACAGCAGCCTTTCGTTGTGGCCAGAACGTTGGCAATCGTGGAGCATGGAAGGGTACCTGTACGTGTGCTCAATCCACATAACTACCCTATACAACTTTATAGGCATTATCCTGTAGCAAGGGTAAGCCAAGTTGACTTTCAGGACATCGTGGGACAGAGTGTGATCGCGGCACCAAGCGAGGTAGCGGCGGAGGAAGCATTGGAAGATACCGGAATTCCATGGTGGGCCGGGGTACAGATCGGTGATGAGGACACCTCAGACGCCCAAAGACAGGGGGCACTTCATGTGATACGACGAAATGCTGTGGTGTTTAGTCAACACTCTTCTGATTTCGGCAAGGCGGAGAAAGCGTTTCATCTCATCCCTACGGGAACCACCGCTCTGATTAAAGAAAGGCATCATCCTTTACCACCCGCTATGTACCAGCCTGTGCGACATATGATCACCGAGATGAAGGAGGCTGGAGTTATTCGGGAGAGTCACAGTCCATGGGCGGCTCCAGTTGTGATCGTGAAGAAAAATGACAGTAGCCTCTGTTTCTGCGTGGACTATCACAAGTTAAATGCGGTAACTCATAAGGATGCTTACCCACTGCCGCGAATCGAGGAATCCTTAACGGCCTTAAAGACAGCCGTATATTTTTCAACGCTGAATCTTACCAGTGGGTACTGGCAGATTCAAATGGCCCCCAAAGATAGGGAGAAGACAGCTTTTACAACCCCAATGGGCTTATTTGAATTTGAAAGGATGCCCTTTGGCTCTGTAATGCACCGGCCAAATTCCAACGGTTATGGAACATTGTCTTGGACATCATAATTTCGAGACCGTTCTATATCTCGATGATGTCATCATCTTTTCGAAAAGTTATGAGGATCACTTCCAGCTGCTGACCAAGGCTGGACTGAAACTCAAACCGGCCAAGTGCCATCTGCTTAAACCGAAAGTCCGGTACCTTGGTCATGTCGTCAGTGCTGAAGTAGTGACGCCTGACCAGGAAAAAATAAACATAGTGCAGGGTTGGCCGATACCCCAAACAGTTCGAGATGTCCAAAGTTTTCTGGGATTCGTCGGTTAGTACAGGTGCTTCATTGAGCAGTTTGCCAAAGTGGCCGCTCCATTGCATGAACTCCTAAGAAGTAGATCTGGTGTTGAAGAGAGGGGCTCGTCCTTAGTTGATTGGGAAGAAGAACACCAAAGAGCCTTCGATCAAATGAAAGTCGCATTCGTTTTGTTACTCGCTTATCCAGACTATGACAAACCTTTCGAAGTGTACACCGATGCCAGACACCGTGGATTGGGAGCTGTCTTGTCCCAGAGGCAGAACAGACGTGAGTGAGTTACCCCCTATGCTAGTAGGGGCCTTCGCAGGACTGAGCGGAACAGCGAAAACTACAGCACCTTTAAGCTGGAATTATTAACTCTTGTCTGGGCAATCACAGAAAAATGTAAGGACTACCTGGCCGCCACCCCGTTCATCATCATGACGGATAACAATCCTCTAGCTCATCTGTCTACAGCTCGAATGGGAGCCCTGGAACAGAGCTGGGTATCTCGCCTTGCCAACTTCAGTTATACCGTCTCTTACAGAAATGGAAAATCAAACGGCAATGCCGATGCCCTGTCCCATTTACCAACCGCAGATGTTGCGGAAGAGGGGAAAGATGTTGATGAAGACATTGAGACTCCAGTGTTTAAATTCTATGGAACAGAGAGAATTGCCACTTCTGATCCGTTATCTGCCTCCATTGGTCAGCAGGTTGGGGATCTCCCATGCAACCCAACCTCCATCGACTGGTCAAGAATCCAACAGCAAAGCCCCATGGTGAGGGAACTTGTGGCTCTGCTACAACAGAAACATCGAATGAACAAAGTTCAACGAGCCGAAGCCGATCCAGAGCTAGTAAACTGGTTGAGACACCATGATCGGCTCCAGCTAAAACGAGGTCTTCTAGTACAAATTAGCATAGACCCGGGCACCCATCAGACGGTTACTCAAGTTGTCGTCCCAAGAGATCGGGACAGTCTCCTGTTAGAAGCCTATCATGATCATGACAGGTCTGGACACTTCGGCATGCAGAAGACGGAGGCAGTATTAAGAAGGAGATACTACTGGATCGGCATGAGAGAAGACATCGAGGAGTGGTGCCGGGACTGTGTCGTGCAGCCTCAAGCAACATCCTGATAGTAATCAGAAAAATGCCTTACATCTGATTAAAAGTCAATATCCCTTGCAGATTGTCGCTCTGGACCATGTGAAGCTTGAACCCAGTACCAGCGGATATCAATACGCTCTCACAATGACCGACCATTATAATAAGTTCCTGGTAGTAGTGCCATCTAGAGACCTTACCGCAAAGACCACAGCCGAACTTTTCCTCAAACACTTCGCTAGACCCTATGGGTACCCAGACTGCATCCTGACGGACCAAGGCCCTGCTTTTGAGTCGCAACTTTTTCATGAACTTTGGTCTTATTATGGCTGCCGGAAGACGAGAACCACCATCTATCATCTGCAGGGAAACGGCTTTGTGAGCGGGCAAATCGAATCATTATCAGCATGTTAAGGCGTCTATCAACGGGAGAACGGGCCAAGTGGCCGACTCTACTCCAGGAACTCACCTACCTGTATAATAACACGGAACACTGGGGGTAATTCCAAGTTGATCGCAGTAGGAATTTTGTTAGCAGTTGGCCAAAACCATGTGTACTGCAGGGGAGGCAGATTTAACATGTGCAGAGAGAGTTAGATTTGGGTGGGGTGTGTTCAATCTGCAGTCTAATTTGCAGTGTAAAAATAAAGCAGCCAGAAACAAAATAACCCACCCAAATATAACTCTCTCTGCACATGTTATATCTGCCTCCCCTGCAGTGCACATGGTTTTGCCCAACTGCTAACAAAATTCCTACTGCAATCAACTTGGAATTACCCCCATTGCTCCACTGGATTCACCCCTTATTACCTAATGTTCAGGGTAAACTACCTCAAGACTTGTAACTTGTGCCTGCGGAGACTTATACAGACTATCTTCAAACAGACTGGGTCTGCGAACATCAACGGAGGATCAGGACAGCGCAAGCAATTGTGGAAAAGAGAGTAGAGTTGGTTCATCAGCATCAGGAGAAGAATTATAATGCCCATATTAGATCCATGCCTATAAAGGTGGGGGATCAGGTCTGGAGAAGGCGGAATCATTGCTGTAGTAAATTAGATATGATGTGGGAAACCCTCCCCTATGTTGTGGTCAGTGTGCCGGAAGGTGAGCACTATACTTACAAGATCCGCCGCGATCCAGAGGGGCCAGTTAGTGTCGTGTCCCATGAACAAATCAAACCTTGTACTGCAAAACCCTGAGGAAGGACAAAACTTGTCTGTAGCAGATGGGCCAGGAACCTCAGAGCTCATACCATTCCGTGATCCCATGGAGCTCCAATTGTTCATGGGTGGCCCCAGACCCCACAGGGGAAGGGTCTGTTGAATGTCATGATCCCGCTTGTGGTAGAAGGGTTCAGGCAAAGGGTGAGGTGCCTACCTCGATCAATTGGAGGCCGAAACGCAGTACCAGAGGCACATTACCTCTAAGGTACAGAGATTAAGTCATCCTGATATGTACGAGTATAGTATTACTATTTGTAATTAACCTATGACAATTGTAAGATTAATTTCTGCATTGTATGTTGGAATTGTCGGATGCATGAGGACATGCATCATTCTACTAGAGAGGTATGTGACACCTCCACCGCATCCCACCAGACTGTGGAGTCCTTGCCTATTGTTATGAGACTCTTAGAGATAACATTTACATATAGCTGCACATGTGCTCTGTACATTATAATATGTGGACATTGTGGAAAGTGGCTAAGTGAGTTCCCTTTGCCTTGTACCGTCTACACTGGTGGCAGTAGAGGAGCAGTTGCAGTGGCCAGCGCGTGGCTGAAAAACTGCTGGATTGTGACCACGCGCCAACTACCTAGGAGCTCGAGAACCCCGGGCACCCGTTAGAGAGAAACTGCGCACTTACCCAGGGATCCCCGGGGAGAGAGGAGGCAGGACTGCACGGCTCCGGTTGATCCCCGCAAGAGTGATACTGAGCATGAGACCCCTGCATCACCCTGCAGCCAGCGTGAGAGAGAGGGAGGCCGGCGGCGGCAAAGCAGAGCTATCCGGACAGTAAGCCAGCCAGTGGGAGGCGGAGCAGAGGTGCGGCTTACAAGCAGTAGTCACGCCGGAAGGCGGTCCGGAGGCTGGGCAGGAGGCAAGGCTCATAGGCAGCAGCCAGGCCGGGAGACTACATGGAGGCGGACAGGGAGGCGGAGCCCGCACTGAATGACAGGAGTGACGCTACCCTCAACCTCTTCCAGCCCAAACTGCAGGAGGTGGTTCCCTCACAGCGGCCACACCAGGAGGCGGGCCGGGGCAGAGATCAATCGGCCAGTTCTCCCTGCATACCCACTGAGAGAGGAAAGAGCAGGGGGGTCACCTCCCACTGAAACGCCATTGCTCAGTGACAGCTATCAGCCCAGCCATCGCTACTGGCATCCGGAGAAGGTCGGTAACATGCACACACACACAAACTGTGCCTCCCTAGACATTTCAGCAACAGCCGTGAGAAACTCTGGGTACAGGGTAAAAGATACATAGACTCTGCTCAGTGATTCCTTCCTATGCACCCTTTTTATCTAGAAGTACCACTTCCCTAGAAGAGCTGGTCTCCATACCTCAGCGTAGAGATAAGGAAACAGCTCCAATTTACAGCCAAGGACAGAGCAGGGGTGTAGCGAGGGTGGCTCCGGCGGAGTGCGAGCTCCAGGCGCCAAAAAATTTAGAGGGCGCCAGAGGTGACAGCAGGAGACAGTGACAGCCGGCACATGCCGGAGTTCTGCCCAACCTCTTTATAGTGCTGCAAGCAAGTAATGCTAACCATTACACCGTCCATACTGCGATGCCCCTATATGTTGTTGTAAGCATTTGGTACACACTGACCCTATTTTAAATATGGGGGGCACCCAAAGGAAACTTTCGCCCCCCGAGCTCCACATGGTCTAGAATCGGCCCTGTCACCAATTTAGGATTTTTAAATGTAACATGCCACCACATGCTGGCTAGGCCCCCAATTCAGTACAGGGGAGAGTGGCGCCAAAACATACCCTTGCTTCAGCACCATGGCGCCCGCCGCCTAGCTACACCTCTGGGACAGAGTCATTAATAGGGGGAGTGTTGCAAAAATAAATGCTGGAAAGGAAGGTTGACTTCACACAGCTACATTAGCAACTTGTTACATACTATCCAATTTACTAAATAGACTAGTTTTTCCGCAGGAGCAGCTTTAATTACCAGGATAGAGTGCATTACTAAAGAGTACTTAACCTTCAGTTTCTACTTTACCCGGGCAACGTATAATAAGAGAGCTCTCATTAGCAAACAGGGACTTCTTATCTCTCTGACTTGAACCTGATGCAGGTAGGGAGGAACTTGTGGGGTGGTTGGCTGCCTGAGCAACCTATAAATGTTTGGGGGAAGTTAATGTGATGTATATGTTTATAGTTCCGCTTAACTAAGTTAACCTGTGGTTCCCCATGTATGACAATCCGCTTATTACGGTAATGAATCTGTGCAATTTTTTATGTGAAAGAGGTTAATTCTTTTGTAGGAATAGGAACATGACACAGACGTCGAGATCATAAAAATAAACCCTTTTTTTGGTTAATGTATTGTTCTATACCTGTAAAATGTTATAAGTATTTAGGCCTGTTAAACATTGCTGATTGTACTCAGTCTTGTCGACAGGGGAACACTCAGGTTGTGGTAACGACCGTTTTCATCAATAAATTGAGCTCCCTATTGAATTGTGGTGTAACGCCTCCACATTGAGCTTTCTTACTCATCTTTCCGACTCTCACCAAGAAAACGAGGTAACTCGTCACATTTTCAGATTATTACACATATTTATATACAGATGTGTCCACATACATCTTTGCTGTATCCCGCCATGTATGGCACAGTTTTGCATGCCTTAGACTCTGAGCGTTAGCCATGCCTTGTGATTTTTCTTAATTTGCTTCTTTAATATGTTACTTTATACATATTCTGTTATGGCAAACAAAAAAATGTTAAAATCATCCACTCGCTACTCGTGATAAACAGCTTAGCCGTGTTTTGCATGTTGTGCCAAATTTGTAAAAAAGCAAAGATGTAAGTGGACACATCTGTATGTGTATAGATATATATATATATATATATATATATATTAACAGTACCTTATATAGCTCAGCAAACTCTATTGTGCTTTAATATATATATATATACACACATATATGAGTTGGGTATGTGTGACCGGCGTTGAGGAGACCTCCGGTCACAATACCGACACGGGATCCCAGCATTTAGATGCCTGGCTGGGGGGGCAAGTGCAACGAAGCCCCTTGCTGTGCTCGCCACATGTTCTATTCCCACTCTATGCGTGTCGTGGATACCCATGAGTGAGAATAGCCCATGTTGGTTGGCATGCCGACCGTCGGGCTATTGAGTGTGCAGGATCCCGGCATCAGTATTGTGACCAGCGGTCACATAACCGCATCCCCTGTGCACAATCGCACTATACAAAGCATAGCTGTGCACAATCGCACTATAAAAAGCATAGCTGTGCACAGTCACAGTATGCCGGTATTGTGCTGGTATTGTGACCAGCGGTCACATAACTACATCCTATATATGTGTGTATATATATATATATATATATATATATACACACACACACATTATATATATATATATATATATATATATATATAGAGAGAGAGAGAGAGAGAGAGAGAGAGAACATCTGAGGGGGCCCCAGAGAGATCTATGTACCGAGCCCCAAGATTTCATATGTTGCCCCTGAATGGGTGTGGTGAAAGCAGGGTACTGTGAATATTTGTAATAAAATGTAAACTATCCTGGAATCTCCAATCCCCTATTCCTGAGGATGTTGTTGAGCTTGTGTCTTGACTGTATGGACATGATCTGATATGTATTTTAAGTACTCTGTTCATGTTAAGAGCCACCGTTGCAACTCTCCTCCATTGCAGATCCCGTCAATGCTAGACATCCGGGATTCCGCCTCACGCCGGCCGCACTGCCCAAAGGTAACGGTGGTTGCTAGGCAACCGGGACTCCAGGCAGCAGCGGTGGTTCCTGGTCCCGACTGTTGCCTGGTTTTACAGCTATAATTCATTCCTGTCATTAGGAGGCTGGTCTCTCTGATTGGTTCCTTTTCGTGTTAAAAGGCAGTCAGTTCCACACACCCACACCATAGTAACATAGTAATTGAGGTTGAATAGAGGCAAATTGCCCATCGTGTTCAACCTGTATTAAGTTGTGATGATTCTACATACCCGCTGAATAATGTTTTATGACTAGTTAACTACTATAACTCATGTTGCCCCCGAATTAACCACATTGATATTTAAAATATTAGAACCTTGGATATAATTTTCCTTCAGAAATGTATCCATTCCTTTTCTAAATCCAATTACAGAGTCCGCCGTTACCACCTTCCCTGGCAGGGAATTCCACATCCTAATTGCCCTAACAGTGAAGAATCCTTTCCTTTGTTGCGTTCTGAACTTTCTCTCTCCTTTTTATGCACGCTAGCACCTTACTTGCCTTCTTTACTGCGTTTTGACATTGTGTATGGTTTTTAAGCCTATTATCAATGAATAATACCCCAAAATCTTTTTCCAACTCTGTTTCCCCTAGACGTTCCCCATATAATAAGTAGGTTGCGAGTTTGTTTTTAGTCCCAAAATGCATAACCTTGCATTGGTCTGTATTGAACCTCATTTTCCATTTAGACGCCCAGAGTTCAAGTTTAGATAGATCATTCTGCAAGGACTCCACATCCAATTCTGAATTAATTACCTTACACAGTTTAGTATCATCTGCAAAGATTGACACTGTGCTTTCCAGGCCTATTTCTAGGTCATTGATAAATATGTTGAACAGTAGAGGCCCGAGTACGGACCCTTGTGGTATTCCGCTGACTACTGGGGACCAGGTTGAGGACTTCCTGTTGACCACTACTCGCTGTACCCTGCTATCCAACCAGTTGCTTATCCATGTGCAAATAGTTTTTTCTAGGCCAAGCTCCTTTAATTTGATCATCAGTCTCCTGTGAGGAACTGTATCGAAGGCTTTCGCAAAATCTAGGAAGACCACATCCACTGCTTTTCCTTGATCAAGATTATTGCTCACTTCCTCGTAGAAGCTAATTAAGTTAGTCTGACATGACCTGTCCCTCACAAACCCATGTTGGTTCTTGCTAAAAATCCTAGCGGACTGTAGATACTCCTGTATGCCGTCCCTTAGAATTCCTTCCAATATTTTCCCCACTATAGATGTTAAACTAACTGGTCTGTAGTTTCCCTGAAGATTTTTGGATCCCTTTTTAAATAATGGCACTACCTCAGCTGTACGCCAATCCTTCGGTACCATGCCTGATCTAATTGAACTATTGAAAATCAAGTATAGGGGTCGTGCTAGTTGTGAACTAAGCTCCATAAGAACCCTTGGGTGAAGTCCACCAGGAACAGGTGATTTACTAATCTTAATTTTGCTTAGTCTCTCCCGGACTACTTCTTCGTTTAAACAAGTATCTAACCATGAATCATTACTGTCACAATTGTTATGCTCTACTCCCACTATCAGTTCTTCTCTAGTGAATACTGATGAAAATAATTTGTTCAATATTTCTGCTTTTATTTCGTCATTTATCAATTCTCCTAATTCATCTTTTAATGAACCTATATTCTCCTTTTTTAACCTTTTACCGTTTATGTATTTAAAAAACTTTTTAGGATTGGTTTTACTCTCTATAGCAGGGCTAGCCAAACCAGTCCTCGAGATCTACCAACAGTTCACATTTTCCAGGCCGCCTAGCTGGTGCACAGGTGTAGTCATTACTAATTAAGATTTGCTGCATTCATTCCTAATTGACAGTTCTAGAGATCTCCAGGAGGCCTGGAAAACATGAACTGTTGGTAGATCTCGAGGACCGGTTTGGCCAGCTCTGCTCTATAGCA
Source organism: Pseudophryne corroboree (assembly GCF_028390025.1). Classification (NCBI taxonomy): domain Eukaryota; kingdom Metazoa; phylum Chordata; class Amphibia; order Anura; family Myobatrachidae; genus Pseudophryne; species Pseudophryne corroboree. The sequence goes on from NC_086447.1 coordinate 185,473,576, forward strand.
ATTTGCTTTTCATTTTCCATTTTAGCTGCTCTTTTGCATTTCTTATTACACTTCTTGTAATACTTGAAAGACTCCTCCTTTCCATTAGATTTAAATGCTTTGAAAGCCCGCTTTTTTTTTATCCATTTCTGCCTTAACCTTCTTGTTAAGCCACATCGGTTTGACTTTAATACTCCTGCGTTTACTGACCATGGGAATAAAGTTATGAATATTGCTATCCAGCAACCCTTTTAAAACATCCCACATTTCCGAAGTGTTCTTGTTATTAAACAGAACCTCCCACTCTGTCATTAAGCGCACATCTTAGCATACTGAAATTAGCCTTCCTAAAGTTAAAAGTTTTGGTGGAACCCCTGTAGCTATGTTTCCTGAAACTGATGTCGAATGTGATCATATAGTGATCACTGTTACCCAAAGTCTCCCTTACTTTAGTGTTTGATATAATGTCCACATTATTAGTAATTACTAGATCCAGAGTAGTTTTACCCCTAGTTGGGTCCTCGACTAATTGAGACAAGTAGTGATCCTTAAACATATTTAAGAACCTGTTGCCCCTCGCTTTAGCACATGAATCGTTACTCCAGTTTATATCCGAGTAATTAAAATCCCCAATCACAAGGATGTCCCCCAATCCCGCAGCCATTTTGATTTGTTTTAAGAGTTGTTCTTCCTCATGTATGCTAATATCCGGCTGTTTGTAGCTCGTGCCTATGACTAGTGTTTTTGCATCAATACCCCCATCAGTGATAGTTCTTCCTGGAGCCTTGTCATTCGGCTCCTGTTCTCTGCTGACTGAACTGTGGTGTCGTGCTGCTGTTGCCTGGCTGTGCCTCCAAACCTGTTTACTAAGCTAAGTGCCTGTATCATCGCGTTTTACCACTGCTACTTATATTAAAGGTTCAGTGAAAATCTGTGTATATTCTTCATTGTGGATTCACCTGTGGATTGCATGTATCACAAAACATTGAGTATTGCCACTGCTTCTCATATTGAAGGTTCTGTGAGAATCTGTGTAGATTCCTCATTGTGGATTGCATGTATCATGAAACATTGATTATTACTACTGCTACTCATATTGAAGGTTCTGAGAAAATCTGTGTACATTTCTCTCATTGTGGATTGCATGCATTATTGTGAATCTCTGCTGCTGCCTCATTTATAATTACTGTGAGAACCTGAAATCTCCTGCATTGCTGCAATATTACACCTGTCAACCATATTGTGTTTCTATGCTGCCAGGGATCTGTACACTCCTCCACTGCTGCTTTAACCATTTTATGCTGCTATTCTGGCCCAGTCCTACACATTTTCACAGTTTCAGTCCTGCTGTTGTTACATGACTCAGCTTATCTTCTGCAATATCCCGTTTATTATACAAGCTTCTACTGTCCAGATTTCAAGACATGGCGGCATCCTAAGTACTGGCGAGTATATCATATTCTATGGGAACAACAGGAGGTTTTTATAGGCAAAAGACCAATCTAATGTGACTCTAGGAGTCTTATATAATAATTTTGAAGTATCATAACAGTTCATATACAGTTTCTAAAAGCATACTTCTCAATGAAATTGCTATGTACAGATATAGCCCTTACAATTTTATTACATGTATAAATGGTCTGTGTTTTCTACAGTGCTTTAATAAAAATATTTTGGAAAACAAATTAGGGATGCTCTTAGTAAATGCATGATATTCTCTATATTTATAGAGCATGATATGCTCTATAAATATATACCTGTTTTTGATATAAAATGAAATCACTATTTTGTCTTCACAGTTATTATGTCATTCTGAACTAGTTGAAGTATTGTAGAAACTCAGCCATTTTTGATTTACCATTGAGCCCTGAGTGTACAAAAACAGCGACACATTAACCTTCTACCCTTCTTCAAAATGGCCCGTTTTGGGCATTAGCGTATGGACCCTGAAACAATGGGATCAAACTTATTAGTGCCCCTGCCTCTAAGCTTCATGATCATGCTTATAGTGAGGATGGACTGAACCCGCTTTTCACAGACAGCTGTGCATGCGGGTTTCCGACACCCTAACAGCATTAACTATAGGGTATCCGGTCTCTAGGTCGACCACACTTAGGTTGACAATGTCTAGGTCGACCACTATTGGTCGATAGTAAGTAGGTCAGCATGGTCTCTAGGTCGACATGTACTAGGTCGACATGACAAAAGGTCTACATGAGTTTTTCACAATTTTTTGTTAATTTTTTAAAACTTTTTCATACTTTACGATCCACATGGACTACGAGCACAGTGGTAGCGGAGCGAGGCACCTTGCCCAAGGCTCGCTCACCGTGCAAGGGGACACGGTGCACTAATTGGGGGTCCAAGTCACTCTACGGAGAAAATGACACATTTAAAAAAGAAAAACTCATGTCGACCTTGTTCATGTCGACCTAGAGACCATATCGACCTAGAACCCCTGTCGACCTACTTACTGTTGACCAATAGTGGTCGACCTAGACAATGTCAATCTAAGTGTGGTCGACCCTTTGATCCACACCCAACTATAGTCAGTACAGTGTTTGTCTGATGGGCCAGGACTGTGATACATATGCAGAGGTTGGGGGAAGCATTGTGGATAATTAAGTTTTAAAGTTGGATTACATAGGGGGATTTTATAGGGGTAGGGCCCATGGGCATATCTATAATTGGTTCACCCATGGGTCCAGCGGGCCCACATCCAGCATCCACAGGTGATACTTACCTGTCCATCTGCATCAGAGAAATCACATGGAAAATTATCATCATCTTTTAGTTACAAGGCACCAAATATTACACAGCAGTCAATGGACCTATTTACTATTTGAATTTACTTTGTGTGTATATTTACCCATTGATGCCACATTGGCAGCAAGCACTTAATATGTTTCCATTTAAAAGTTCAATCAATCCTAAAGGTTTGATCCAGGATTTTCAATTTTGCCATCCCCCTTTTCCTACAATATGCAGCCTTTCCCATAGTGGCTGCACTGTACACATTACTGAAACAAGGCTAACTGGAACATTACTAACCTAGTGGTCTATTTACTAAGCCTTGGAGAGAGATAAAGTACCAACCTACCAGCTTCAATTATTTTTCAAACACAATCTGTAACATGGCATATGATTGGCTGGTACTCTCTCTCTCTCTCTCCTCATTCCCTCTCCATGGCTTAATAAATAGACCCCCTAGTTTGCAAACCCTTCAAAGTAGTAGTATTAGTACAATGTATTGCATAGGGCAGTGGTTTCCAAACTGGGTGCTATGGCACCCTGGGGTTCCGCAGGGCACTTGCAGGGGTGCCACAGGTTGGTTATCCAGGTTAACCAAATCAAATTACCAGAGCTGGTGGCTGCTAATGATAAAACATGTGGACAAGCAGAAGTCCAGTCCGGTCGACCACCACATAAATGACCCTAAGGATGACAGCAACGCACAATCTAATATTTTTATCAGAATTTTTAAAGGGTCCATTCATCCTCCTATAATTATGTTTTTTTACCACACATTGTACTTAGTTTTGTTAAAATTAAATGTCCTACCAGTTTATATAGCTTGTAACACAGGAGATATCACTGATATCTCCTGGTTACAGTCCTGCTGGTTAATTTTATACACTCCCCATACTAAAGTATAGGGATGTAGGAATTACTCTATTCATCAACTTCCGAAATTCAACTGTGTAATTGTACGTCATACTCAGATGATTTACAGCCCCCGGCAGCTTGTGTAGCAGCTAGGTAGCCAGTACTGTTTTCAGGCGCTGGTGTCACTTCTCCATCCAAGGGGGTTGCGTCTGGCTGCCCCCTCCACTTTCTCCTCCCACCACTGCTTGACTTCCATCCGGCTGCTCACTCCTTTCCCTCCTTTTACTCAGCTGTGTCAAGCTACTCCTTCCACTTCTCACTGCTACTGCCTGCAGCTTGGTGGGAAATGTCTTCCCAGAGGCGTCACTGATTGCAGTGATACCCGGTACTGGAGAGAACATGCTGCGTGCCAGCAAAAAGGGGTGTGGCCCCGCTGGAAAGGGGCATGGCTTCGCGAGCAGGGGCTGCTGCCTTGTGGGTGGACCCCCATATCTTCACTCCGGAGTTCCTGGAGATTGCGGCTGCCCCCGGGTACGAGTGCAAGTGCAGTGCTGGCACCTGCACACTGACAGGAGCAGGGTACTGCACGTAATGTCACAGTGCAGCACCGTCCTCTTGTTACTGAAGAGGAGTCAGCACTTCGGTGTCACCCCTCGGCGGGTGACACTCGGGTGCGTGCCGCACCCCCGTTGCGACACCACTGCGTCTTCCCACTCTCCTTGGGTGGCACTTGTGTTTCCAATAATAATATTTTTCATTATTTATTTACTTGTTTTAAAGATTGCTGCTTTGCTTTTTTCTTTGCTTTTTTACACCTGTTTTGAATACCTTGTCACCTGACTTCAGCCTGATGACTCTTGTTATTGGTCCGCCTACCTCTCGTTATGGATTCTGGGGATATCCTGCCTGTCGGTGATATTACTAAGTTTGTGCACCTAGTGAGCCTTTCACGTGGTCACTGCATGCTGTGCAGTTCCCTGTTCCTGAACCCTGGCCTGTCTGTATGAACCCTGCATCTGTGTACTGTTCCTGCATGATATACCTGTTGGATTGAACCCTGCATCTGTGTCTTGTTCCTGCATCCTATCCCTGTTGGATTCCACTCTGCATCCGTGTCCTGTCTCCAATCCAGCTCTGTGACTGCCTTGCCCAGACCCAGGGCCGTAACTACGTGTGTGCCAAGTGGGCTTGGCACACAGCGCAGTTGCCCTGAGGGTGCACGGCCAGCGGCATGTAATGAGTCAAATTGACTCATTACATGCCGCCTCTAAGTCTCTGCGCCTTGCGCCGCGCTGTGAAGATAGAAGACATCAGCGTCGCCGCCGGGCAGCGGAGAAGGAGGAGGGAGGGGGAGCAGGGAGCCGCAGCAGCGCTGTTATTGGTAGTAAGCGCCGCTGCAGCATCCCCCTCTCCTTCCGTATTGGCTGCTGGGCAGCCAATACGGAAGGAGAGGGGGATGCTGCAGCGGCGCTTACTACCAATAACATAGCGCTGCTGCGGCTCCCTGCTCCCCCTCCCTCCTCCTTCTTCTCACCTCACTGCCTGCACCGAGGGAGCTGCACGAGGAGCCTGTCAGCGGGGAGAAGGTAAGTATATCCCCCCCCCTCTCTCTCTCTCTCTCTCTCTCGGACACCGCCTGCCGCAATGTGTAAAAAATGGGACTGGCTGCCGCAATGTGTAAAATGGGACTGGCTGCCGCAATGTGTTAAAAATGGGACTGGCTGCCGCAATGTGTAAAAAATGGGACTGGCTGCCGCAATGTGTAAAAAATGGGACTGGCTGCCGCAATATGTAAAATGGGACTGGCTGCTGCAATGTGTAAAAAATGGGACTGGCTGCCGCAATGTGTAAAATGGGACTGGCTGCTGCAATGTGTAAAAAATGGGACTGGCTGCCGCAATGTGTAAAAATTGGGACTGGCTGCCGCAATGTGTAAAATGGGACTGGCTGCCGCTATGTGTAAAAAATGGGACTGGCTGCCGCAATGTGTAAAATGGGACTGGCTGCCGCAATGTGTAAAATGGGACTGGTTGCCGCAATGTGTAAAAAATGGGACTGGCTGCCGCAATGTGTAAAATGGGACTGGCTGCCGCAATGTGTAAAAAATGGGACTGGCTGCTGCAATGTGTAAAAAGGGGGACTGGCTGCTGCAATGTGTAAAAAGGGGGACTGGCTGCTGCAATGTGTAAAAAGGGGGACTGGCTGCTGCAATGTGTAAAAAGAGGGACTGGCTGCCGCAATGTGTAAAATGGGACTGGCTGCCGCAATGTGTAAAAAATGGGACTGGCTGCTGCAATGTGTAAAAAGGGGGCCTGGCTGCCGCAATGTGTAAAAAGGGGTCCTGGCTGCCGCAATGTGTAAAAAGGAGGACCGGCTGCCGCAATGTGTTAAAAGGGAGATTGGCTGCTGTAATGTGTAAACAGGGGGACTGGCTGCCGCAATGTGTAAAAAGGGTCTATCTGCCGCAATGTGTAAAAAGGGGGACTGGCTGCTGCAATGTGTAAAAAGGGTCTATCTGCCACAATGTGTAAAAAGGGGGCCTGGCTGCCGCAATGTGTAAGAAGGGGTCCTGGCTGCCGCAATGTGTAAAAAGGGAGACTGGCTGCCGCAATGTGTAAAAAGGGGGACTGGCTGCCGCAATGTGTAAAAAGGGGGACACTGTCTGCTGTAATGTATAAAAGGGGCTCTACCTGGTGTAGTGGCGCTACTGTGCAGCGTAATTTGAATAATGTAGACTACTGTGCACCGTAGTATGAATTGCTATTATTTTGTGGTCACGCCCCTTCCCCGTGAAGCCACGCCCCTAGAAATTTCATGGGGGGGGGGCGCCACTGTCGTTTCTCGCACACAGCGCTAAAATGCCTAGTTACGGCACTGCCCACAGTGGCAGATCTTGCCCTGGTGCGGCGCCCTCCGGATGGTGCGGCGCCCTCCGGATGGCGCCGGCGCCCCGGGCAAAAGTACCGCTTGCCCGTGGCAAGAACCGCCACTGATACCTGTACCTGTATTCAAGTCACAAATTTGTCTGTAACTACAGATTGCAGCTTTGTCACTCTGTTCATCTGCAAGTCTTCCAACAGTTAAGGGGGTAACTAGATTGCTTAGATTTTCAGCAAGATCGCGCAGTGTGTAGCCCTAACAGCGATAGCGATGCGCAGCCCCTGCATCGCTATCGCTGGTGCTAGATTGGCCTGCCGTGCAGGTCAATCTAGCGGGTCGCTCACTTCACCTGCTGGGTGAAGTGAGCGGCCCCCCCATCTCCCCCCACACGCTCAGCACAGATCGCGCTGTGCTGAGCGGTTCGCTCAGCACACATCTCTCCTGCATCAGCCCGTCTATATGGGCCTTTACACTCATTTTGTTTGGATCATGCCTTAGATCACAGTACACACCCAGCACCTGACTGTTCTAGCAATTAACCATCAGCTGGCTATGTTCACCAGCAGTTTATATTCCTCATTAAGCATTATCCTGCCGGGCATTCAGATTACGTCCAATCCTGCAGTCTTCAGTCTCATCTGCTACCGTGGTTATTCCAGTCTGCACAACCCAAGTCTAGTCTGCATTCTGTTAACTCCTGCCCTGCCTGGTGATATGTTAGAAATATCTTCTGTATGTTATTCTAATCATATTTATAGTCAAAACTCTGGAGTAAAAAAAAAGTCTATGGCAGGTGAGCTACAGTATCTTATCCGCACATCTCTGATCAATACTTACCAAATTTCCAGCAGTATATACTGCTGCACCTGTGTATAATGCCAACGTGTATATACTGCTGCACCTGTGTATAATGCCAACGTGTATATACTGCTGCACCTGTGTATAATATAATGTACCCACATGTATATACTGCTGCACCTGTGCAGTGTCGGACTGGGACATGAAGGGCCCACAGGGGGAATGCAGTTATAGGGGCCCATACTTAGGGGTGTGGTCAGCCTACAAAGGGGGTGTGGCCAGCATCCACAGAGGCTTGAAATACACAATAGTTTAATGCAGTGTAATGCAACTTATCTACCATGTATAACACAAGTGCACAGTCTGGAACCTGATCCCTATTGGAAGGAGTGGGCACTCAGGCAGTGGGGCCTACCGGTGGTTTCCCTGGTACCCCTCTGGGCCAGTCCGACCCTGCACCTGTGTATAATGCCCACATGAACCCTCTGGCTCTGGTACTAGCCAGTGCCTCCTGAGTCATTTACCTCACTCCATGTCCCTGGTCTTCTGTGGACAGGAGGGGGCGCATGCACAGGGCAGGAACCAGGAAGAATTAAGCAAGGGGAGCAGGAGAAAAGTATCTCGAATCCAAAACACGGTGTCCGCAAAAATGTCAGTTTTTTGGAAGAGATACTTTTGTAAAAGAGCCATCATGAATTATTCCATTAATTAAGTAGAACTCAATGCATGTTTTAAACTTAATTAACACAAGATAATTTGAAGTAATGATGAATGGACTCCTCAATAAGAAACCTTTGGTCTAGGGGTGCCGTGAAAATATGCTGATACTCTAGGGCACCGTGATTCAAAAAAGTTTGAGAACCACCAGCCTATGTGGTGACTGCTCCTTTAAATAACAGTAATTGTTCTCTTTCAGCTAGTCACGGCACAGTCATTGTGGGTATAGTCATTATTAAAACGCATGTCTGCTATTGTTGGAGTAATTGTTACAATTATTATGTAATGAGACCTCTTGCAGATTACTAGATTGCTCATGCTGATCATACACTGTAAAGGGGCATGTACAATTATTGGACTATCTTTTACAGAACAAATGCAAAGATTTATATATACTGTATATATTATAAATGAAAGAATTCTTGCTTTGTCAAATGTTTGTGAATATAATGTATTCACTGTTATTGATTCAGCATATATATTAGTAACAACCAGCAGTATTTGATCTCTCTGTTAGTCATTCCATTGCATGGCTGGAGAGAAATTCTATTCTACATATTCTATATTGCATTCTGTTTGACATAATTGGAAAATGGCTGCATGCTGAAGCCCTGACTGCACTGGCAAGTAATGAGTGGGGGCAGTGGGAGACCAGGGCCGTATATTAACCCATGGCCGTCAGGTATTTCTGTCCCCCTTCCACACCTCAGTCGTTCACCCCACTACAGCTGACATTTGGGAAGCAGAGTTTATGCTACCATTTACACTTTCAGTATTAAGGGGGACATTTACTAAGCAGTGATAAAGAGCTGAGAAGTGAGCCAGTGAAGAAGTTGCCCATGGCAACCAATCAGCACTGAAGTAACATCTGTAATTTGCATACTATAAAATTATCCAGAGCTTCTCCACTATTATCACTGCTTAGTAAATGTCCCCCTATGTCTGCTGACACTGTACACACACTGTCATACTTGCCTACCTGACCCTCTCCATGAGGGAGAAAATGCTCTGTTCCTGGACTTTCCTGGTAATGTATGATTGCCATCACCTGTGGTGAAACACCTTTCTTATCAATTAACTAACTCACCACAGGTGATGGCAATCATACATTACCAGGAAAGTCCAGGAACAGAGCATTTTCTCCCTCATGGAGAGGGTCAGGTAGGCAAGTATGACAGCATGATATATAGAGAGGCATGTGGAGAGAGCGAGAGAAGCATTGGGAGGTATAGAGAGGGGGGCAAGGGGAGAGAGAAGGGGGTAGGAGCATGGGGAGAGAGAGAGAGAGAGGGGCATGGGGAGAGGCATGGGGCCATATGTAATGATGCCCAGGTTAAGCGGCCATGCGGGATGCTAGCTGGCCTCTGACTTTTTTTAAAGGGGTAATCACTTACAACGCATGGTTGCGCCTTGTAAGTTATTGCTCCTTTAAAAAAAACGTCTGAGTTCGGCCAGCATCCCGCACAGCTGCCAAACTTGGGCGTCATTATATTTGGCCCTAGGAAAGAGAGACAACGTCATAGATCAATTCCGCAAAAAAACATTTTCAGTCCAGCTTTTAAAATTCGGATAATTACTTTAAATACAAGAATAAGTGACAAAAAGATAGCAAAGACTATTCCTACAACACGTACTTGCCTACCTGACCCTCTCCATGAGGGAGAAAATGCTCTGTTCCTGGACTTTCCTGGTAATGTATGATTGCCATCACCTGTGGTGAAACACCTTTCTTATCAATTACCTAGCTCACCATAGGTGATGGCAATCATACATTACCAGGAAAGTCCAGGAACAGAGCATTTTCTCCCTCATGGAGAGGGTCAGGTAGGCAAGTATGCTACAACATAATAAATTAAGAGACAAACAACCATTAAACCACTAACTGGTCCTACTGGTAAACTACTCAACGTACCATAACTTGAGTAACAGATTTTATAATAAACTTAAATTGAAAATGACAGCAGATTCCCCAGCTAAACCAGATTCCAGCCCCTGAACTCTTTCATAGCACATAATCTGTACACAGTCCATGCAGCACCCAAAGCAAAACAAATGTAATTTATTACAAGATGCAGGCTGGATAGGTTGACTAAATGATGTAACAGAGTTCAATAATGCCTGGAAATCATAAATAACAAACCTTCCAACTCAGCCAGTTTGGATTGCAGAAGCCAGCAGGTAGCAGTCTCCCTGGACTACATTTCCCATGATGCACACACAGGGGAATCAAGGGTAGAGCATAATGGGAAATGTAGTCCACAAACAAACAACTAGAAGGGAGCCCAAGTGCCGAGGAGATAACACAGTGGAAGACAGTGAGCGGAGCGTGCCCACCGGAAGGTACCGCTCACCTGACACCCCCGGCGATAACCCCCTGCATGCGTGACACATACTCGCTGGGTCCATAAGCACAGTGACTACTGCTAATTGTCTCCCTAGCAGAGTTACACAGCATGATCTCCCCCATTAAAAATAAATATATATATCAGTCAGCTGCGCCGATAAATCGGCGGGCAGGGGGGGTTTCCAGGTACTCGGAACCCCCCCCCCCCCCCTGCATGTGCGTATGTGTACTGATCTGGATAATACAGGCCTGGGGGAGACAAGTTAGTAAAATCTGTTGCCTAGGTGATAACTAGAAATACTTAAGCATCTGATTATTCTAATTCTAATATTCAAACATTTGCTGAAATTTCTCTATTTTTGGAAACATTGGGGGAAAAAAGTTGACCAGGATCTACCATGTACAGTACAAGCCTCTTCATCACTGTTCCAGACGATTTTCACATGTTCCAACTGACACAGAAGCTAGCATTGCTGCCTCACAGAGCTGTAGTCATGGCTTTGATTGATTCAAACCAGCGCCCTCCCTCTGTGGAGTTTGAATGTTCTCCCCATGTTCAGGGCCATAGAAGCAACCACTTGGCTCGGGGTACTGAAAGCAGCATTGTCAAATCCAGGAGGCATGGTAATTAGCACCCCATCTTGTCTCAGTATATTGTAATCATTGCCCATTAGGTTGGAACTCTCACAAGCTGGGCCCTCCTTCCTCTTTTCGCCTTGTCTGCTCTTACCTCATTCACCTGTGCGTCCTTGTCTCTCACCTCTTGCATGTTCTTAGCAATATATTTTATGCATTGATTGTGCTGTCTCTGACTATGGTGATGGGCCTAAGAAAAAAGTTTATGGCAAGAAATGAGCCTTAATAATGAGAATCTCCGTTCAACATGCAGAAGTATTCTCAACGATTGACATATGAGTATAGGTAATAGTGGTGCCTAGACTCCATAATCTGGAAACCTGATTGCTAACATTTGGCCCAGTTGCCCATTTGCCAAGTTATTTAAGCAGCTGAGATACAGTATAATACAGTATGCAAGATGCCAATGATGATGTAACACTCATTAAAAACATCTTTGTACAGTCATGTTTGTGTGGTATGTGTAGGTCTCTAATGAGTAGCGCTGGCTACCACAGGAACCCCAACCCAGCTTTCACTACGCCCTAGCCTGGATGCCAGCATGGAGAAAGCATGTGACTACAGTATGTCTTCTGTACAGTATTATGCTTCCTGCATGTCCGTTACTTTTCCTATAGGTCTGTCTTTGCTATATGCTCTACTTTCCCACCGTTTAACGCTGAGGATTTTTGTGGTGTCTTATAAATAATAATAATAATAATAATAATATGTTAAACAACTAAACACAGCTTTAAATTGTGTAGAGTTAATATTTACTAAAATTGCGTGACATTATTTCTGAAAAATATATTTGGATAAATGGATAATAGAATTTAGTAAACGGTTTATTTTTGTTGTAATCTAGAAACAGACCCTTAGCTATCATGAAGGTATCACAGCTATTATCGGGCAGCTTCTCCAGTTTGCTGGAAAACAATAGGTACCTGTGTTATCAGTAATTAGTTCTTGATGTTGTTTATACCACAAAGACCACTTTTGAGAATACAGCAATACATATTAGAAAGTGAAACAAAGCCATGGAGATAATAGAGAAAGAGATACCGGTAGGAGAAACATGCAGTCAGTCTACGACAGTGTATCTGAGGTAATAGAATTTCAGATATCAATAGGAGACACATACAGTGTGTCTGTGACAGAGCCCCTGAGAAATAAGGCATAAGAGATCACCACATGAGAATGTTTTTTTTTTGTTTTTTGTTTTTAATTATTTTTTTATTGAGGCAACAAGGAAATGACAGTAGTAGATTACAGTAATTACAATGTCACTTTGATAAATTTAAACGTTGAACATAAGCGAGGCGAATATCAAATAATGGTACAAACTCTGGTACATGGGACAATGCTTAATTCAATTCCACCATTCAATGCTTATAGTATAGAATTCCCAGTTTCAAGTAAAACTTGTTGTATTTCATTAACAACAATTGTCGTCAATAGTAAAGTTCCAGACATTGCATTTAGACATATTAAGATTAGCATTCAACTGAATGATTAATTAGGACTAATTAAGACTGCGGGTCCCTAAACACTACCCGGGCCTGAAGGTAAAACGCAGGGGGGCCCCCCTCCTCTCCTCTCCTATGTTAAGGCAATCGGAGGATCTTGTGTTATTAGCCTAGTAAGATACCAGGTGGTATCTTTAAGACTGTAATGAATCTGATTTCTAATTATGAGTGGAAGAGTATCTATATATGATTCCCAGAGCGAGAAAAAGCGCTCCACTTCTTTTTCTTTATGCAGGATTGTTTCCCTCCAATCCATTCGAAAGAGAAAATATAATTTATTAAAAAATAAGGGTAATTGCGGGGGTGAACTATCAAGCCAGCTTTGTAATATAGTTTTTTTACCTGCTGCGCTAATAGCCAGTAGTAATTTCTTACTACCTGGAATGATTCGTAGCGTCGGATTGATCATTCCAAAAATTGCCCACTCCGGGGTAAACGGGACAAAATTTGTTAATTTCAATTCTGTATACCGACGTACCAGGTGCCAAAAGTACTTTACTATAGGGCAAGCCCATAGACAATGGTAGTTGTCTGCCTCCCCCTGGTGACACCTGGGGCAGTTGTGAGTTGAGGAGGTTCCCATGTGGAATCTACGCAGTGGAGAAAGGTATGCATTATGAAATATGTTCAGGAATAGTTCGGTATACATGCTAGAAGGAAGTGTTTTACGGGAATATATAAGTGCCTTTTCCAAGTCTGGAATTGTTAGTTCAGGAAAGTGAACCAACCACCCCGCCACTCCTCCCGATACTTTAGTGTGATCCATAACCTCTCTTAAGAATATCGAGATAGCTCTACGCTGAGGGACTGCATTCTTCAAGAGGGTGTCTAGGGGGTTGTCCCAGTCTTTTTCAGAAAAGTGTTGTATGACGTGGTTTGTATAAAAGCGTGCCTGTAAGAAGGCCAAAGGGTAAGGTCTAACCATAGCGTAGTTAGTGGATAGTTCTGTGAAAGTGAGAGAGCGTTTCTCCTTTGATACCAGAGTCCCTATGTTTTCCACTCCCCGAGTCTCCATAGAGTGAAGGGATGGGCAGCCATGCCGTCTAGAAATTGGGGATTTTTGACCAGGGGTAGGTGTAGGGAATAGAAACCATTAAGTCCAGCTTTGTGACGTAAGATATGCCAAAGCCTCCGTGTTGACCAAAGTAAAGGATTCAATTTGATATGTTCCTCCACTTCTCGATCGTGTTGGTGAACTGGTATAAGTTGGCCGAATTTCTGGGTAGAATAATTCCTAAGTAAGGGATAGATGTTCTGGCCCATTGTATAGGCAAATGAGACGCCCATCGGGGCTGGGTCGCTGTGCCCTTAAGGAGCATTGCCACTGACTTGTCCATATTTAGTTGTAGGCCCGATATGGAACCATATAAGTGGATCATTTGTAAAATTTGATCTAAGGAGTGTTCCGGGTTAGATATGTACAACAATATGTCTTCTGCGAATGCAGAGATCTTTATTTCCCTGCTTCCAATCCTGACGCCCTGGAAGACATGCCATTGTTGAAGAGTGCGCAATAGGGGATCTAGTGCTATATTAAAGAGGAGGGGTGATAAGGGGCAACCCTGGCGGGTGCCTCTTTCTATTGTAATTCTTGGGCTTATGAGGCCATTTACCAGTAGGGAGGTTTTGGGATCATGATATATGCACTTTATTAGATTTATAAATGTATCATCAAAGTCCCTTTTTTCTAATACAGTATATAGGTGTGACCATAATATTGAGTCGAAGGCCCTATGAATGTCAAGGCTGACTAGTATATTTTGAGTGGGTGTTCGGTTTTGGGCCGCTACAACCGCCGCTATGGCCGTTCTAATCGCCTTAACTGCATGACGCCCCTGTATGAATCCCATTTGATGATCCGAGAGGATGGATGGCAATATAGTCTGTAGACGTGATGCCATAATTTTGGCTAGTATTTTGTAATCTACATTTAACAGGCTTATAGGTCTGTAAGAAGTCAACAAGCTCGGGTCTTTATCAGGCTTGGGAAGTAAAGTCATGAAAGCCTCATTAAAGGATGGACAGGGAGTTTTCTTTTCATGTATGGACCTAAATAATTCTAGCAAGGTCGGTGTAAGGTGAACTTGTAGAATTCGGTAGTAGTCACTTGAAAGACCATCAGGTCCTGGGGTTTTTCCATTAGGAAGGTTAGATATAGTCTTATTGATTTCTTCCATGCTTATCGGGCCTGCAAGCGCTTCTCTCTGATCCGACGTCAGTTTAGGGAGCACTGAGTCTGAGAGAATAGTTATCTGGTCAGTTAGATTTATAGGGGTTGAGCGAAACGCCTTTTCAAAGTAGTGACGGAATTGTACGTTTATTTCTGAAGACTTGGTCAATAGGGCTCCCGTTTCAGGATGTTTTAAAGTGGTAATAATGTGCCGTTTTCTGAATGGCCTAGACATTGTTGCTAATAGTTTCCCTGCTTTATTACCCCAGCGGTAGTATTTGTTCCGTGTAAAGTCTATTGACTGTTTTGCCTTAGTGATAAGATATGTCTCCAGTAGTTGGCGCGCCTGTTTATACAAGGTTTTAGTCTCAACCGAAGGTGCATTAGTGTATTGGGCAAAGGAGGTTTGCATCTCAGCACGGAGTGCTTCGTATTCCTTCCTAGCGTTTTTGTTTTTTTGTGAGACGTAGTTAATTATGTGTCCCCTCATAACCGCCTTAGAGGCGTTCCAGAAGAGGATGGGATTCTCCCAGTGTTCAAGGTTATCATCGACATAGTTAGTCCAATGATTGATCAGGTAGGTCTTGAACTCGTCAGATTGTGCTAGATAGTGCGGAAATCTCCATATTCGATTACGGGGGTGCATGTGTGTGTGAGTCAGAGATATGGAAACCGGAGCATGATCCGACACCATTATATCATGAATATCTGTGTGAGTTATATTATTGAATAGAGTATCCGAGATAAGGATTCTATCGATACGTGAGAGAGACCCATGTACCATTGATAGGTGTGTGCATGTTTTGTCTGTAGGGTTCAAGAGGCGCCAGGGATCTGATAGGCCTAAGTCTAGCTTGAAGGACTGGTATAGGTGAGCATAGAAGTTAGAGGGTCTGTGTCCTGGTGGCCTTTTATCTAAAGATGGATCTTCAACCATATTAAAGTCTCCCCCTACAATAAGGGTATGATTCGTCCTGCCCTGGAGGATGTGGCCAAGGTCTCGGATAAATATATGTGGATTTATATTAGGGGCATGTAGGTTGACTAAAGTGTATTGAGTATGGTATAAGTCAATGTCCAGTATGATGTAACGACCCTCCGGATCTATAATCTGTCCCAGGATGGTGACCGGGAGGTCTTTGTGAAATATTATCGCTACTCCTCTCGCCTTACGATGGTGAGGGGCGGATACACATGTGCCCAGCCACGGGGCTTTAAGTGTATTTTCCTCTGTGGAGATCCAATGTGTTTCTTGCAAAAATATGACATCTGGGGTAAATCGTTTAAGGTGGGTAATAACTCTCTTTCTTTTTACCGGAGTATTAAGTCCACCCACGTTCCATGATATTATGTGTAAAGGTTTGAATGTGGGGGGGCTATCACTATTTAAATGTGGAGACGACATGACTACCCATCCCCCCACCAGGGGTCAAGTATCCATAAGGGGATGTCACCAGGTAGGAGATTTCGGGGATAGTTCACCCCCCAAATGGTAAGGGGGCCACCAACACCCATTTTGATATGGAAGGTAGGGAACCCAGAGATAAAAAAGATCCATAGCTGTCTCCCAGGACCCGCAGTGAGTAATATACTACTAAGAAGTATTTTCCAAGTTACCTCTAAACACCTACTTTTCAAATTTTCAAACAAACCAGTACGTTGGTGGGCATCATCTAAAATTAGATGTGCGCACCTGAAACTCAAATTAGACATATAACAAAAACAAACAAGAATAAAACAATTCCAGTAACAGAGGAAGCGTTTCATCAATAGTTCTATAGCCCTATTTCAGGGAATCTATAGTGATTATGGTTCCCCTACCCTGTAATCGACCTTTTTGTGTCTATAAGTCATCTATGAGGAGAGTGAGGGGACAGTTGAGGGGGCCTAAAGTATGTTTTAGCCTCCAGTGGGTTAGAAAAGTAAATTGGCTTTCCATCCTCTATCACCCTTAATTTTGCTGGATAGAGCAAAGAAAATCAGATTTTTTCACCATGAAGGAAGGTGCATATCTCTGAAAATTCTTTACGTTTCTGCGTGACTGACGCTGAAAAATCCTGGAAGATCAGTATTTTATTCCCTCCCACCACTAGACCCTGAGATCTACGGTAGGACGCCAGGATCTTTTCTTTCGCTCTATAGTCCAGGTAGCGGGCTATGACTGGGCGAGGCCTACGCCCGGGACCCTCTCGCTCTATGCCAATTCTATGGGCTCTTTCGATATGGGGAACCTCTAGGTCATTCAAAACTCCCAATTCTTTAGGTAGATCAACCGTGAGAAAAGTTGTTAAATTCTGTCCGATTATAGATTCCGGAACACCTATGAATCTCAGATTGTTCCATCGGGACCTATTTTCTAGTTCGTCTACCTTTTCTTGTAATTGTATGATAGCCCTGTCGTTGCTATCTCCACCCTCCTGACAAGAGTGTAGGCGGTCCTCTACGTCACTAACTCTGGTTTCTAAGGCGGTTATACGGGAAGCGTGAGAATCTATGCGAGTAAGACCGGCCTCTAGTCGCGTCTGGAGGTCTTCAAAACGTTTATCCATAAGTGGCATCATGAAATCTGCGATTTCTTTTGCCGTCAGGGGGGTGACAGACGTTCCCGGGGAGTCTAGGCTATCGCTTTCCGAGAGAGATGGGGATGGTGGCCCAGATTTTTGAGCATTGGGTTTTGTTTTGGGAGCCTTGTTTGCGTTATTCTGTTGTTTGGGAGGCATGATTTTATCGACAAATTTGTCTATACCCCTTTAGAGGAGGACAGTTATGAAGGTTATAAAGAGAGGAGGTCGATAACGAGAAAAAATATATCTGTTTGATTAGTGCGGGTAGGGGTCAAATTGAGGGCAATTAGTTAATTACATTCCAAGTCTTGGCTATCACATTAACATTGTAAGGTATGAAGACATTGACTGCAGCCTTTAGCGTATGAGTATCACAAATTGCAGCGTATTACATTCACTCACCAGATAGCCAGCGGAAATACAGCTAAATATATCCTTCTTTTTTTTTTTTTTTTCCTTTTCCCTCCCCCTTCTTAAAAAAGGGAAGAAAAATAACAAAAAAAACAAAAATAAAAACAAAATGACATATGAATCAGCTTTTTAGTGTGTGGGTGTTACATAGAGCACCACCAGAGGGCAGCAGCCCACAGAAAATAATCTATCTAAATTCCTTTAAGTATATAGGCCCTCATTCCGAGTTGTTCGCTCGGTAAATTTCATCGCATCGCAGCGATTTTCCGCTTAGTGCGCATGCGCAATGTCCGCACTGCGACTGCGCCAAGTAAATTTGCTATGAAGTTAGGATTTTTACTCACGGCTTTTTCTTCGCTCAGGCGATCGTAGTGTGATTGACAGGAAATGGGTGTTTCTGGGCGGAAACAGGCCGTTTTATGGGCGTGTGGGAAAAAACGCTACCGTTTCCGGGAAAAACGCAGGAGTGGCCGGAGAAACGGAGGAGTGTCTGGGCGAACGCTGGGTGTGTTTATGACGTCAAACCAGGAACGACAAGCACTGAACTGATCGCAGATGCCGAGTAAGTTTGAAGCTACTCAGAAACTGCTACGAGGTGTGTAATCGTAATATTGCGATTACTTCGTTCGCAATTTTAAGATGCTAAGATTCACTCCCAGTAGGCGGCGGCTTAGCGTGAGCAACTCTGCTAAAATCGCCTTGCGAGCGAACAACTCGGAATGAGGGCCATACTGCACACAAATTTTAGCAGAAAGGGTGTTGTGTAGATCAGTCCTGAGAACAGGCAAAATACAGTCACAATGTCCCAAGAGACGATACAGTAGCAGTTCAGAGTCTCCAGTTTCTCCACTCCGGTCAAAATATTGGGGAGACTAATAGAGCACCCCGACTAGTGTCCTATATAAACTAATTGCAATAGAAAGAGAGGTATCAGAGAGGGTCACTGGACAAGTAAGGAAGGGAGGTATGCAGGGGGGGGATGGAAAATACACAAGGAGGGAACGGTTCAGAGTATAAGGGTATGGAGAGTGTTAATGGAAAGCAGCGGGGGAGACAAACAGTATTAGTACCTGGGGGGGATGTATCCAGGTGTCCTATCCGGAGAATGTAGGTATCACTGCTGGAGATCTCACAATTCCAAGTTTTATTGCCGGATGAGCCCAGGTACTCAGATATAGACTCTAGCAGGTAGATCAAGCAAGGGGGAGATCAGAGCGGGACGACAAGGGGGTGCCCCGCCTGGTCCGATCACCTGGGTGTACCTGGAGCGCTGTTGTCTGGGTCTATTAGAACGAGCCAGGGACCATATGTAGGTTTGTAGAGAGGTCAGTGGCCGGATACTGATGCGGGGGTGAGATACGGCTGTGGTTAGGCAGCGCAGCCCTGCCGCGAATATCAAGTGTCTCCCCGTCAAATGTCTCCACCAGTAGGCTAACGGGCCCCCGCAGGTAAGTCTCCAGCGGCCGGCAGACGGGCAATATCAGCAGGCAGTGGAGGGTCGTGCAGCCACGGCAGTCGCTACGAGGTCTCCGCAGCGCCGAGATCCGGTAAGCACCGCCGCCGGTGGTGAGTCGCGATTGGCGCGCTGGTGGGCAGAGTGAGCCGCAGGAGTCAGTCGGTGGAGTAGCAGGGACCTCCGATCCCGTCACCTCGCGTCGAGTCCCACCTGCGGTCCCGAGGCGAGAGCCGGGTCAGCCGCTGCAGCAGGTTGACCGCCGGGCAGGGAGTCCCGTGGGTCCTCGGTTCAAAGATGTCTCCAGCAATCCAGCCACGTCCCCCAGCGGGTCCGTCCCAGAGGCCACCACCGGGGAGTGGGTGGACGTAAACGGCCAGGCAGGGATTGCGGGCCGGTCAGCAGGGGAAACGTTGGGCCGCCGCTCTTGTTCCGCCTCGCCAGCCTTCCCGCCAACAGAAATGTGCTCACATAGGCCCTTTTCATCAGAGGCCAGACTCCGGGGTATATAGATGATCCAGGCACGATATTTATATCGCAGCAATCCACAGCACTGTGTCCGTTCAATGTTGTAATTTGTGAGCCCCTAAAACGAAGCCTTAATAGTGGATGGGGGATGATTTTGTAAACCCCTGCCTGGAGAGGCATTAAGATGCGGCCACTCGAGGTGCCCCGCCCACCGGAAGTCCACATGAGAATGTTTATGGTTATACAATTTCAAAACTTACCTACTAAAATAATAGAGGAAACTGGTGCTCTGGTTCTGAAGATGTGAGCCAGCACCAAGACCTAGGAGTCGGGCAAGTCAGCATTTTTTAACATTGCTTCAGCGTCAGAATATACTGTAGCTGGAGATAAAGCACAGACCATCAATTATCATTTAGATAAACTGATCTATTCTATTTTACATAATTGGCAGAGGCACCGGACAATGGCTGTATGCTGAAGCGCTGGGTGGGCATTAGTAAAATCTGTTACATACAGTAGGTCAGAGTTTCCCAAGTGCCGTCATTGCAGTCCAAGTTTTAAGTATAGTATATCCATGCTTGAGTCCAAATGGTTAACTAATATTGACTGAGTCACCTATGCTCAAACATGGAAATCCTTAAAAGCTGTTCTGTAATGGCGGAGTTTGGGAAACTCTGACCTACAGTAGGTGGTGACTAGAGAGACTCAAACGTCTGGAACTGGTTCTAAAATGTAACCATTTGCTGAAATTCTTCTATTTTTGAAACCACTGAAAAACAAGAAATTAACCAGGATCAACCATGCGCAGTACAAGGCTGTTCATCACTGTTTGAGACAATTTTCACATGCTCAAGTTACAGTAGACTAGCACAGAGGCTGTCTCACAGAGCTGTGGTCATGGCTTTGATTGCAACCAGGGCCCAACAGTATCTCTGTGCAGTTTGAATGTTCTCCCCATGTTCAGGGCCATAGAGACAACTAGTGGGCCTGGGCACTGAAATTGGCATGACCAAGTTTGAGAGGCATCCGGAAAGTATTTACAACGCTTCACTTTTTCCACATTTTGTTACAGCCTTATACCAAACTGGAATAAATTATTTTTTCCCCCTCAAAATTCTACACACAATGGGCCTAATTCAGAGTTGATCTGGGTGGGGTGTGTTGAGACTGAAATCTAAATTGCAGTGTAAAATTAAGCAGCCAGTATTTACCCTGCACAGAAACAAAATAACCCACCCAAATCTAACTCTCTCTGCAAATGTTATATCTGCCCCCCCTGCAGTGCACATGGTTTTGCCCAGCTGCTAACAAATTTGCTGCTGCGATCAACTCTGAATTACCCCCAATACCCCATAATGACAACGTGAAAAAAGTGTTTTTGAGATTTTTGCAAATTTATTAAAAATAAAAAACTAAGAAATCACGTACAAAAGTATTCACAGCCTTTGCTCGATACTTTGTTGATGCACCTTTGGCAGCAATTACAGTCTTTTTGAATATGATGTCACAAGTTTGGCACACCTATCTTGGGCAGTTTTGCCAATTCCTCTTTGCAGCACCTCTTAAGCTCCATCAGGTTGGATGGGAAGCGTTGGTGCACAGCCATTTTCAGATCTCTCCAGAGATGTTCAATCGGATTCAAGTCTGGGCTCTGGCTGGGCCACTCAAGGACACTCACAGAATTGTCCTGAAGCCACTCCTTTGATATCTTGGCTGTGTGCTTAGGGTGTTGTCCTGCTGAAAGATGAACCATTGCCCCAGTCTGAGGTCAAGAGCGCTCTGGAGCAGGTTTTCATCCAGGATGTCTCTGTACATTGCTGCATTCATCTTTCCTTCTATCCTGACTAGTCTCCCAGTTCCTGCAGCTGAAAAACATCCCCGTAGCATGCTGCTACCACCACCACCATGCTTCACTGTAGGGATGGTATTGGCCTGGTGATGAGCACTGCCTGGTTTCCTCCAAACATGACGCCTGCCATTCACGCCAAAGAGTTCAATCTTTGTCTCATCGGACCAGAGAATTTTGCTTCTCATGGTCTGAGAGTCCTTCAGGTGCATTTTGGCAAACTCCAGGTGGGTTGCCATATGCTTTTTACAAAGGAGTGATTTCCTCCTGGCCACTCTACCATACAGGCCTGATTGGTGGATTGCTGCAGAGATGGTTGTCCTTCTGAAGGTTCTCCTCTCTCCACAGAGGAATGCTGTAGCTCTGACTGAGTGACCATCGGGTTCTTGGTCACCTCCCTGACTAGGGCCCTTGTCCGATCGCTCAGTTTAGACGGCCGACCAGCTCTAGGAAGAATATTGGTGGTTCCTTACTTCTTCCATTTACGGATGATGGAGACCACTGTGCTTATTGGGACCTTCAAAACAGGAGATATTTTTCTGTACCCTTCCCCAGATTTGTGCCTCGAGACCATCCCATCTTGGAGGTCTACAGACAATTCCTTTGACTTCATTCTTGGTTTGTGCTCAGACATGCACTGTTAAGTGTGGGACCTTAGATAGACAGGTGTGTGTCTTTCCAAATTATGTCCAATCAACTGAATTTACCACAGGTGGACTCCAATTAAGCTGTAGGAACATCTCAAGGATGATCAGTGGAAACAGGATGTACCTGAGCTCAATTTTGAGCTTCATGGCAAAGGCTGTGAATACTTATGTACATGTGATTTCTTAGCTTTTTATTTTTAATAAATTTGCACACATAAAAACGGAGTTCTGTGCATGCGCAGTAGAGAAATCATTGGGGAAATGGCCGCCGATCTCTAGTGCTCAGACTCTCAGCGCTGCCGGCAGAGAGGAGAGGGCTTGAACAGAGGAGGCTGCACATGGGCCGCCTCCTCTCTTAAAGCGCCCCTGCACAGTGATATTAGAGGTTGTAGAGCTGGAGCTGTCAGAGTGATGACAGAAGTGTGATACTGTAAGTAACTGTCTTGCTCAGGAGTTAGCAATTAGGGGAATACAATTAGAAAGCATACAGGGTATACTGAGAGTGAGTACAGAAATCAAATCATGAGAGTGGAAAACTTATTAAAGACGCTTTTAGAATACGTATAACAACTGACTTGGACATGCTTTTTAAGGTCTGATCCTGAGTGGGGCACAGTTTACGAATTTGGACGCATCTTGTGATTTTTAGTAAACTGTGAATGCATCGTGGCCAACAAGAGCATCCACAAGCCACCCTGAGTCAGATGCATCTCAGTTGCTTCTCACCAAGAGCTGAATGGGCATTACTGGGTGGCAACTGGATAATACATTTACGTAGGACTAGGAGAAGTGTCCTGTGGGTATGTAAACAGAGTTGTAACCTACAGTATTTAGATTTGCAGAGTTTACCACATTTTCAGGTGCATCTTCTGCAGTTTGAGTGCCGTTCACTGGCGGCTTCAGAGGTAAGGGAGCCACATCAACTGCCACCGCACACTCTGCCAAACATCGCCGGCCAGGACCCACTGGCAGTTGTTGTGGCTCCCCTATTGAATTTTGGATGCACTGGGGTCAGTGTGTTTTGCATAGATGCACCAAAATCCAAAGATTCGCGTAGCACTTCCGATTTTTGCAACCGTGTTATATACAACTCAGAAATAGGCCATAGATATCTAGTCTATGGAGCATTATTTGAGATTTTTTTTTTATTTGATGCAATCCCTTCACCTTCTATCTAATTACAGTCTTCCCTTTACAGCACATGTTGGAGCGCTCTACATAAAAGATAAGTGTAACAAATGATTCCACTATCCTCAGTCCTAGCCTGCAGAATTATAAAGGTGATAATGCCACCTAAGATGTATGGAGCAGAAAGACATCTCAATAGAATCTAGATCATCAGACCTCCTATAATTTCATTATAACCATAAGCCTGAAGCACACCACGGTTGGCCGTCTCTTTGAAAGGTCTGGTATATACTGTATATATATATATATGACCATATCTATCATGCTTTATACTGAAGCAGAAATTATATCTTATAGTAAGTAACTCATTTATTTGTGCACAAAATATGGAAGGCCACAGTGCAATTAGAATGAGTTATGCTTAGAACTAAGGCCAGGATGAACACAGGCACATTACAGAACTATGCCTCAAGGACAGAAATAACATCATATTTTCAAGCCATAAGTAGACTGAGGCAGCTGCTAAGTAATGGCAAAACCTGATAACGTCCTGAGTGCGGGAAACTCCACAAACATGGGGGTGATTCAGACCTGATCGCTGCTTCGCGTTTTCGCACAGCAGGCGATCAGGCATTAAGTGCGCATGCGTATGCACCGCAATGCGCACGCGCGTCGGATAACAACAAAGCGTCAGCGACAGGATCGTGCTAAAAAATCAGATCGCACGGGCGTTTGCAAGGTGATTGATTGGAGGAGGACGTTTGTGGGTGGTAACTGAGCGTTTACTGGGAGAGTCAAGGAAAACTCAGACGTTCTCAAGCGATTTCAGGAAGGGTGTGTGACGTCAGCTCCGACTCCAATCAGCCTGTTCTCATCGCACTGTAGGAGTAAGTCCTGGGCTGCGCAGAAACTGCACACAGTGGATTTTTGCAGCTCGGCGTACACATGGGATCGCACACTTGCACGGCAAATTTACACTCCCCCTGTAGGCGGCGACTATCTGAACGCAGGACAGCAAAGTTTGCAGCCCAGCGATCGGGTCTGAATCACCCCCACGGAGGGTTATTCATAGTTGTTAGCAAACCAAAAATATTAGCAATTGGGCAAAACTATGTTGCACTGCAGGTGGGGCAGATGTAACGTGCAGAGAGATTTCGATTATGGTGGGTTGTTTCTGTGTAGGGTAAATACTGTCTGCTTTGTATTTACACTGCAATTTAGATTTCAGATTGAACACACCCCACGCAAATCTAACTCTCTCTGAACATGTTACATCTGCCCCACATGCAGTGCAGAATGGTTTTGCCCAATTGGTAACTTTTTTGGTTTGCTAACAGCTCTAAATAACCCCCATAGTACTGCACCAAGGGATGGCTCCAGATAAGTCACCGGTAATAATCATGCAGAGAATTACTAAGTCATTTCATAAACTTTCCCCCTGCACTGAGATTTCTCCTATGAGACAAAACCTCATTAACATGGCTTTATTTGCATATTTTATTTGCATGATAATTGCTGTGGTGCATGAAGGATTTTATTGTGAAATCCCTGTATTGTTCCATAGCTCAGATTAATTTGTGGTTTACTAAGGGATGTCAGGAAAATCCACAGCAAGGTGATGTGATTGAGTTATTGTATTAGGAAGATTTGTAGCTAAAGGAATCCTATGAAATGAAAACTTTCAATGATAAGTAAGACATTCTGTAGTGAATTACAGGTTGAGTATCCCATGTCCAAATATTCCGAAATACGGAATATTCTGAAATACAGATTTTTTTGAGTGAGAGTGAGATAGTGAAACCTTTGTTTTCTGATGGCTCAATGTACACAAACTTTGTTTAAAACACAAAGTTATTAAACATATTGTATTAAATGACTTTCAGGCTGTGTGTATAAGGTGTATATGAAACATAAATGAATTGTGTGAATGTACACGCACTTTGTTTAATACACAGAGTTATTAAAAATATCGGCTAAAATGACCTTCGGGCTGTGTGTATAAGGTGTATATGATACATAAATACAGTCTGTGCTTAGACTTGGGTCCCATCCCCATGATATCATTATGGTATGCAGTTATTCCAAAATACGGAAAAATCCGATATCCAAAATACTTCTGGTCCCAAGCATTTTGGATATGGGATACTCAACCTGTGTATTATTTCTAATCAGAATGTTAGATGCAAGCTCAAAGTGACAACAGATGATGGTATTAATGGGAAGCGTTCAGAATCCCGGCGGTCTGGATGCCGGTGTTCATGTGACCGACGCCAGAACACCGACACCACTCGGGAGACCGGTGGAGAATGCCGAAGGTGAGTATCGGGGTTTGGGTTAGGGCCCAGGGGGGGGGAGAGTTAGGGTTAGGCACTGGGGGGGGGTTAAAGGTTTGGCACTAGGGGGGGTCAGGGTTAGGCAATAGGGGGGTGGTTAGCCGTAGCCGACACCTCTGAGGGTTAATCCCAGCCAAGGAAGTAGCTACAATTGGTGCATGGAGTGCATTTGCTATGGGGTCTAGAGCTGAGAGGGGCCCATGTTCCCTGTCAGAGTTGATAAAGCAGATTATTTATCTTATATAATACCCTTCATGAGGTCTAAGAACACTGTACGCTAACTACGTATGAAGTACCGTAAGGGTACGCACGTTGCGTAACAATCGCTTAGCCGTGGTCGAGACGCTCAAGCGTTACGTTCGCTCACGGCCAAGAGATCACTGGCAGGCACGCTATTGGCTGCCGAATACCGTAATGATTCGCTATAGCGATGCGACCGCTCGAGACCACGAGGAGATCACCAGCGGCGCATACGCTCACAATGTAAAACCTTTATATCTAAACCATAAACAGTGTATTATGCAGTAAACCCTTTGTGTAGTGATATGGTGTAAATGCAACACAGTATAACCTTACTAGCTTAAAAGCAGTTTGAGCGTCACCGACGCTCTGAGAATACTTAACTCTATAAGAAATACACAGATACCTGGGCTTAGGGTCCAACGCCTAATATATATATATTTTGAATGATATACTGGCAAAAGAATTAATACAAATACAAATCATACACTACAATATAACATAGACTAACTAACCAGGTAACTACACAGTAAATACAATACAATTAAGTTTAAGAGAAAAATGAGAGAAAGAGAAGAGAGAGAAAGATATGGCCCATAATAACAAGAGAGAAACAGTATGATTACGGAGAAAAACTTACGCACAAAGGAAACGATCGCATGCGCCTCTGGACATCCAGCTCCCGATTTTCAGCAATGATAACCGTTGAAGAGTGAGAGCTGGATGTGATCGGCCTTTCTATTTATGCCCCACACACAATGCAATTCAATGGTCCCTACAATCTCATTGTTCATTGGACACAGGAATTCCTCCTCGCATTATAACAAAAGGTCATAGGTTGATTCATACAGGTGGGCTGTGACTATTTCCAACAGCTCAGGTGGGAGGGAAACTGGGTTTCCCGCCGCATGGGTAATAAAGTGCAAATAAAGTAAATGTTCATAAACTTCTTATGTCCATAACTATTCGCACGAGCGATTGATCTGCTTCAAACCAACACCGGAATATTTCTAATTAAATATTCTTCCGATGGATACTAAACACCACTGTATTACTCCTGTCTGACCCTTCGTATCAAACAAAGAGGGATTTCTCTGTTCATGAACATTCTATATTAACCAAACTTTCAGAATCTATCAAAGGGACCATGATCTAAAAAATACATTATATAGTGAAAATATGTAATGATTGAGTCGCACGCTACGATCACATAAACTCTACCGTAAATACGCATACCGTGCGCCTGCGGGTGCCCGCGACTGTGAGTATGCGCACGTACGGGAGAGCGTACGCATGCGCAGCACGGACCTGTGTGAGGTGCAAATATGGTAGTGTGCATAGAGATATTTTTCTGACTTTGACAGTCCATCCTTTGGCAGTCAACAATAACTGCCACTTCCTGAAAACATTTCAAAAAGAGAAAAATATATGTTAGGGGTTAATACATTTACATGGTTGGGTAAGGGAGGAGAGGAGAAGGTAGGAAAAGGGTATGACCTAGTGAGATAGCAGAAGCATGTGTGTATGAATCCGTGCTTGGGGGTCATGTATCATCGTGCCGTACGTGTTTTAAATCAAGCTTCGAGGTATTGCGAAGTATACATTTGAATTCCTTCTTATCCCGTGGTACGGGTCTGTGGATGGGCTGTCAAACTTTACCGAGCTCTTTTCGGCTTTGGTTGTAACAAAATGGGGGAGCACATTGTAGTTGATGATACATGAATGGGGAAGATATGTGATTGCTGATATCTGTGCCTGTATTCCCTATCGACTATGTGTGTCATTACCTGAGGGTTGTAGAAATGAAGAAAAGACATAATTACGGTAAATGCGGTGGTATTCTATGTCAGGTAAATGTACATTCGTCGATTGAGGTCTTGTTTGGTGTCTGTTGAATGCAGTCTTCTTTGTGCTTTTGCTCATAAGGTGCGAGCAAAGCTGTCAATGTCCATAGATTTACAAAAGTGTTGGGCTAGCGTAATTTTAAAATTTCTAGGGAAACTGGGGATCCATGGCATAGTTCATCAAAAATCTGTGTATTAGGTTGTCAAAACTTCTTCTTTAATCCATCTGTTGTCTGTATATCGGCTCATCAAATTCCTCGTCCAAGTGGGTCTTTTTACCTTGGAGGAAACGGAAAAACAGGTGAAAGAAACGGACCGTAGAAATCGCATTTTCATCACATCATTGTTTCTACATTTGGGTCATAAATCAAGTCCATTGGAATTACAGTTTCCTCACTCCTTAAACTCATTACCCTAGTACGATGATTGCACCTCATTAAAGCCTGACCGCATCTAAATATCAAACCAATCGTTATGATAACACCTAAGATACATAGGAGAAACTTCCCAACATCCATTATAACTCCTTGGGCCCATTCTCCTAAACCGGAGAACCAATTTCGCGGGTTCAACCATGACACCCAACCAGTCAGCTCATTACTCACAGCAGCAAGGGTGAGATTGTGTCTTCTGCGAAATTCCCACTTTAGTTGGAGAATATCGTCCATCTTTTGGTCTATGACCTCGACCGGGTCCTCGGTGCTATTCGTAATATATGTGCAACATTTCACACCGTATTGTGTTGCCAGTGTGACACAATGGCCCTCATTCCGAGTTGTTCGCTCGCAAGGCGAATGTAGCAGAGTTACACACGCTAAGCCGCCGCCTACTGGGAGTGAATCTTAGCTTCTTAAAATTGCGACCGACGTACGCGCAATATTGCGATTACAAACGAGTTAGCAGTTTCAGAGTAGCTCCAGACTTACTCTGCCTGTGCGATCATTTCAGTGCTTGTCGTTCCTGGTTGACGTCACAAACACACCCAGCGTTCGCCCAGGCACTCCCACCGTTTCCCCGGCCACTCCTGCGTTTTTTCCGGAAACGGTAGCGTTTTCAGCCACACGCCCCTGAAACGCCGTGTATCCGCCCAGTAACACCCATTTCCTGTCAATCACATTACGATCGCCGGAGCGAAGAAAAAGCCGTGAGTAAAATTACTTTCTTCATAGTAAAGTTACTTGGCGCAGTCGCAGTGCGAACATTGCGCATGCGTACTAAGCGGATTTTCACTGCGATGCGATGAAAAATACCGAGCGAACAACTCGGAATGAGGGCCAATATCCGCCTGTTACTGCTGTGAGGTAATTAAGAACCATTCTATGCTGGACTAGTTCTGTTTTGTAAGCCTGAAGTTCCCTTCCAGTATACCTAAACGTGTCATCATACATTTCAGTGATATTATCTAACAAATTGGCGAGCGCAGAAATGTATTTATAATTCAACACTCCTCTAGCGGTGTGAGTGATATCTAACGCGATTAAGAATTGAATCCCGGTGGATTCACTGATCATGTCAGAGGCCGGGTGCTCTGTTCTTTCTATCAGGTGCCGTTTAACGATGTGCTCGTAATGAGTATGAGTGTAAGGAGTTTGGGCAACACGGTGTATGTCTTTCATTTTGTCATGTGATACAGTCATTACTTCAGGCAGTACTTTTCCAATATAACACAATCCTTCAGAGTTTGGGGCAAGCCACTTATACGCCTTTCTCCCGCATATGAAATATGCATCATCGGGGAGAACATATGGGACGGAGTAGGACATAACCATATTACACACCTTCCATGTGAAATCTCCTAACCCTAATTCTTCCATCTGCTTAGTACACGTATCAGGTTGTACGATATGTGCACAGTATCCTGGTGATACCTCTCCAACTCTCGTAATCCTATTTCCTAAGGTATACCTATACCGGAAAGATTTTCCTCTACTGGCTATGTGGCGTATAAGCTCTGTATCTGTAGGCATTCTATCTGCTCTGTGTGAAAAGGTCATGGTTTGATTACTCCATGACACTTCCCAATTTCCCGGCTTTCGGGGATTGGAGATGTTAAAACATAATAGGGACCTATCCACATGGTATTGGTGGAGCTTCAAACTAGGAGGGCTGGAGATATTAAACCTCCTGTCCACCGGTCTCCCACCACTTAACTCAAGTACCTCCCCTAACGTTAAAGGAAATGGTACTAGCCCTGATTTGCTATGACCTTGAGGTACTTGAGAGCATACCCAACAATCTGTTTTATTTAACACACTACCCACTAAAGAGTGATAGTCACTCAAGGGATGCCGGTCCATATGGATATTAAAACTGGATTGGCATTTCTTTATGCACCCATCCTCAATGACATTGTTACAGAGCCGACAGATACAGTTTTCTTCAGCTAACAATCCTTCACAATTCCTTCTATGGTCAATGCTATCGGATCGTTTTCTGATACTCGCCTTTGCTTGTTGATTATGTTGTTCTTGGAAAACTACGCCTCCATCTCTGTCATCAGAACCCATTCCAGAACCTCTCTCGACCTCCATGGTACTCTCGCCGGAACAGACTGCTCTGGTCAACATCATGGTCAACAGGAAAATCCGGATCACAGTCTCTTGGGGCAAGTCCATCTTGTAGGAGGAAACGGAGAAGAATGAGAAGGGGGAAAAAATAATTTGAAGGAGAGGGGATGGGAAGTTGGAGAAAAACAATAAAAGGGAACAGGGGATCGACAACTGCTTTTGGTCTTGTGATTTTCAATGCTCAGGTGCCGCCTTAATCCTCCTGGAACAGACACTCCAGTGATACAACCTCTACCGTCTGTTCCTTATCACGGGACCTCTCTGGATCAGCAACCTTTTTACAGTGGGACGAATGAACCCAAGTCTCTCTCTCAGCAACCTTCAATGCTGTAGTGCTAGTCAATAAGACCTGGTATGGTCCTTCCCATCTGTCAATAAGGCAACCTGAGCATAGAAAATTCCGTATCATTACATAATCCCCAGGTTCAATGTCATGACAATTACTATCTGGTAAATCAGGAATCACTAACTTCAGTTTATCATTTTGATTCCTCAACTGTTTACTCATGTTAATCAAGTATTTTACAGTCACTTCATTGTTACACTTCAAATCATCCTGAGGGTTAATCATAACATGCGGTTGTCGACCAAACAAGATTTCAAAGGGAGACAGATTAAGAGGGGACCTGGGAGTGGTTCTGATGCTGTACAGTACAATGGGTAAAGCTTCTGGCCATGTCAATCCTGTCTCTGCCATCACTTTACTCAGTTTATTTTTAATAGTGCTGTTCACTCTTTCCACTTTCGCACTCGCCTGTGGACGGTATGGAGTGTGCAGCTTGCTATCAATTCCCATCAATTTACACATTCCTTGGAAGACATCACCTGTAAAATGGGTACCCCTATCACTTTCGATAATTCTAGGGATACCGTATCTACATACAAATTCCTGCACAATTTTCTTAGCAGTAAACATAGCGGTATTTGTGGCCGCCGGAAATGCTTCGACCCAATTTGAGAAAACATCTATACAAACAAGTACATATTTCAAATTTCGACAAGGGGGTAATTGAATAAAGTCAATCTGTATTACCTGGAAAGGGCCACCGGCAGGTGGGATATGGGATGGTTCTGTTGGTATTGTTTTTCCGATGTTCTTTCTCAGACAGGTAAGGCATGACATTGCTCTTTTACTCGCATGAGATGAAAATCCTGGGGCACACCAATATGCTCTTACCAACTTGCACATCCCTTCCCTGCCCAGATGAGTCAGCCCGTGAGCTGCCTCAGCTAAACATGGAAGATATGCTCTGGGGGCCACCGGTTTACCTTGTCCATCCGTCCAGAGTCCTGAGGACTCCTGGCCATATCCCTTTGCCTTCCAGACTGCCTTTTCCTGTGTGGAACACAAATTTTGCATCTCACACAACTTCTGTGTGTTGATGGTATTAAATACCATCAGTTGTGTGGTGTCTGTCTGTCTGGGGGTACCAGCTGCTAATTTAGCCGCTTCGTCTGCTCGGCTGTTACCAAGTGATATTGGGTCTTGGCTATATGTGTGTGCTTTACATTTGATAACAGCCACTCTGTCGGGTTCCTGTATCGCTGTTAGAAGCCTTTTTATGTGAGCTGCATGCGCTACCGGTGTACCAGCTGCCGTCATGAAATTTCTGAGGCGCCATAGGGCTCCGAAATCATGGACTACCCCGAATGCGTATCTAGAATCGGTGTAGATATTGGCTGATTTGCCCTTAGCCAATTCACATGCTCTGGTTAGGGCGACCAGTTCAGCAACCTGGGCTGAGTGAGGTGGGCCTAGCGGTTCCGCTTCTATGGTGCCTTGGTCATCTATGACTGCGTATCCAGTACACAAGTCTCCCGAGTCTGACTGTCTATGACAACTACCGTCCGTGTAGAACGTAAGTTCTACATCTTCCAGTGGGTTGTCACTGATGTCAGGCCTTGCGGTAAAATTTTGGGTCAAATATTCCATACAATCATGAGTGTCTTCCTTTGTGTTAAATTCTCCTTCCCCACCACTCTCATCCTCCACCCTTTGTGCCTGTCCAGGCACACCTGGGAGATATGTTGCAGGATTTAATGCACTGCATCTCCTTATGGTGATGTTTACGGGGGCCATTAGTGCCAATTCCCATCTTGTAAACCGCGCTGATGAGACGTGTCTGGTTTGTGCAGAATTTAACAAGGCTGACACTGCATGTGGTGTATGAATTGTGAGGTTGTGACCTAGCACGACGTCTTCGCTTTTCGTTACTAGCAATGCTATCGCAGCAACGCTTCGCAAGCATGTGGGGAGGGATCGCGCTACCGTATCTAGCTGAGCGCTGTAATATGCTACTGGCCTGCTGGCATCACCGTGCTTTTGGGTTAGTACGCCTGCCGCGCAACCAGCACTTTCTGTTCCGTATAGTTCAAAGGGTTTCCCATAGTCAGGCATACCTAATGCTGGTGCCTGCGTTAGGCACTGTTTAAGTCTCTCGAATGCTGTCTCAGACTCGTCTGTATGCGAAATCCGATCAGGTTTGTTTGAGGAGACCATCTCCTGCAAGGGTAACGCTAGAATGGAAAACCCTGGGATCCAGTTACGGCAATACCCACACATTCCTAAAAATGTTCTGATCTGTTGCTGGGTTTGTGGCAGAGTCATGTCTCTAATTGCTTGAATTCTATCAGCGGTCAGGTGTCTCAGTCCTTGTGTTAGACAGTGTCCCAAATATTTTACCTTAGTTTGGCATAATTGCAACTTGTCTTTGGAAACCTTGTGTCCTGTGTCTGAAAGATGAAACAGGAGCTGTTTCGTATCCTTCAGGGATGCTTCCAATGAATCAGAACACAGTAGTAGATCATCCACGTACTGTATTAATACTGATCCACTCACTGGTTGGAAAGACTGTAAACAATCATGCAAAGCCTGAGAAAATATACTTGGACTATCTATGAATCCTTGTGGTAATCGAGTCCATGTGTATTGGACTCCTCTGTATGTGAATGCAAACAAATATTGACTGTCAGGGTGCAGAGGTACCGAAAAGAAAGCGGAGCAGAGGTCAATAACAGTGAAAAATTTCGCAGTGGGAGGGATTTGCATTAGGATGACAGCTGGATTTGGCACTACGGGGAACTGACTCTCAACTATTTTGTTAATCCCCCTTAGATCCTGCACTAGCCGGTAACCCCTCCCCCCACTCTTTTTAACAGGGAAGATGGGACTATTGGCAGTGCTGGACGTTCTTACCAGAATGCCCTGTTGTAGCAAGCGCTCTATTACGGGATAAACTCCTAACTCCACCTCTGGCTTCAGAGGGTACTGTGGGATTTTTGGAGCTATCCTACCATCTTTTACTTGTACAACTACCGGAGCTACGTTTGCCATTAATCCAGTGTCCTGTCCATCTTTTGTCCAAAGTGACTCTGGTATCTGAGATGTCATTTCTTCTACTTGGGAGGGAGTCCTATTTGTCATAATGGTATGTGACATTAATTTTGACGGGGAGTCTAACATGTCTCGTACTTCCTGAGCGTGATTCTCAGGTATGTCCAAGAATACACCTTCAGGAGTACAATAAATGACGCACCCCATTTTACACAATAAGTCTCTACCCAGGAGATTGGTCGGTGCCGATGCAGCCAGCAAAAAGGAATGCTTGGTATGTAACGGCCCTACTGTAATCTCGGCTGGTTTGCTAACAGGGTAGTGCTGGACTACTCCCGTTACCCCTATGGCTGGAATTGTCTTACCAGTGGTTCTCATGCCCACTGTCGAATTTATCACTGATTTGGCCGCCCCTGTGTCTACAAGAAAGTTTAATGATTTACCAGCTACATTGATTGCAATTTCTGGTTCACTTCCAAGGCTTGCAATCAATTTTACTGGCTGCAGATTACAGGTATGGCCACACCCCTATTGGGTATGGTGACCTCCCTGAATCCCGCTGGCAGCAACTACTTGTGAGGGAGTTAGCTGGGAACTACCAGAGGTTTGCCAATCTCTGTTTGGGGGGTATCTTTTTGTTTCCCCTGCATGTGGCTCATAACTCCGTTTCTGCGGACCCTGCTCCCAATGTCGTGTGTCGTGTCGTTGTCTAGGGGGTTGATAAGATTTTTGTACATTTCTCGATCTACAGTCTCGTGCAAAGTGTCCCTGTTTGTGACAAAAATAACATGTTACCACATTTGACTTACCCACAGGGTTTGGTGATGTTAACACAGGCTGTTTTGTGGTCAGGGCCTGTATACTTACTGCCATTAACTTATCACTTTGTTGTTCCCTGTGTCTGGTGATGTTCCTATCGTGATCAATAGCAGCCTCTCTCAAAGTAGCCACAGACAGACCTCGCCAACATGGTTGTGTGGTCTGTACCCTAGTCTTTAATGATTCTTTTAAACCATCCATCAGTACCGATACTGCTACTTCTCGATAGTTTATGTTTGTTTTAATGTCCTCTATGCCTGTGTATTTTGCCATTTCTGATAATGCTCTGTGAAAATACTCTGCAGCTGTTTCTGACTCCTTCTGTTTAATGGAGAATATTTTGTTCCATTTAACTACGGCTGGGAAATACTCCTTTAACTGTAAGCTTATTCTTTTTACATTGTCTTTGTTGTACACATCTGTAAGAGGTACATCCTGATCTAATCCACAGTCAGCTAAAAATTGAGTTGCGTCAACATTGGAGGGTAAACATGCTCTCAGCAATATCTGCCAGTCTTTGTTGTTGGGCTCTACAGTGTTACCTAGGTCTCTGATGTATTTTTGGCTGGCAACTAAGTCTTTTCTAGGGTCAGGGAATTCAGACACTATGGTCCTTAATTCCATTCTGGAAAATGGGCTATACATGGCAATGTTCCTAACAGGAGTGACTCCTGAAGTGTCTGTTTTCCCATTTGGAACTACTATTACCTTAACAGGATTAACTCTAACAATATCACTCTGTGTGGGTTCTACAGCCTGTGGTGAAATGGCTTCAGCATAGTGTATGGTGCCGTACTTACCTGTAGATACGACCTCACCTATCCCTCCGCTAGGGGCCCTTGTTACTAATCTCGTGGGTGGAGCTGTGCCTACTGTGGTCTCTGCTATGGTGGCTGCTAGAGAGAGCGCTGAAATTGTTGCCGATTCGTCTTCTTGATCACACTCCTGAGGAAAGTTCAAAACAGGGTACAACTTGCACGGGTTAATACTTGCATTGGTTAATTGGTTAACATTATCTTTAACATTTACACAGTTGCTAAGTGTTTGTGTGTTACACCTTAGTGCGTCATTCTCCGCAACCAATTTCTCTCCCGATATATATGGTGGCGGTGGGGCCGTGGCTATCAGTTTTCTGATTGAGCCAGATCCCGCCGCCTGAGCCAATCCTCTCTGTATGTCACCCTCCTGTTGCCACAACTGCAAATAATCATAATGCTTGATTCGTCTCTTTGCTGATTTAATGAGACATATCCTTCTCCTTAAATTCGTTAACACTTCTGTGCTGAAGCTACCTACTCTTGGGAATTTCTCCCCGTCATGTACCGTCATTCTCTCCCATTCATCACATAAAACCTCTGTGTGTGAACCGTATTTTTCACACATCACGTACCTTGCCGACCCAACTGGTCGGTTCACTGAATCAACCCGAACCGAGGTTGATCGCCCCCTACCTGAACAAGTGGCCCCCATAGTTCGAAGGTGTTGCTTTATTCAGCCAACCCTTACGCAAACCAAAATGTTCAAAATAGGCTGACGGTGGCGGTTTACCGAGTACCCCACTCACTCGCCCACGCCGACCAATACGACCTGATCACACCGATATGGTGCTGGCGTACTTGACCCAGGGCCCCTGCGACCTGAACCTCTATTTACTGGAACCTGTGAGGGTGATCCGAAGAACACTTACTCTTTCCAGTAACTATTGGTTGTTGGATAGTTCCTGAGTGAGCAGCGAACTTCCCTTAAAATAAAAAAAATTACACAAATCACGTTAGAATGTACAAATAGCGTTTATGACCTTCGTACACAAATAGTACCGGTCAGGTTTACTAATGTACACAATTACGTGCGGTACAATCGTTCAGCACATAAGCAACTAATCTTATGTACGGAGCGACCAGTGGAATCGAAAATTGCGGCTGCGAATTCCTTCAGCCAGAGCTTGTATGGCCTATATGGGTGTTGCACCAACCCTTTCTTGGTGTTGTGCCTGAGGACTGTATAGCGGACTTCCTTGTCTGCTGTACCTGAACCTGTTGGTCTGCTATGACCTCCTGGTCTGTTACAGTATGACCTCCTGGTCTGCTACACTCTAATGCTCAAATTGTATGTTTTAACCAGGTATGCCTCCCTAGCCACCATGTACGTCACTTACACGCATGTACCTCACGAGAACTCGACTTTTCTTGTGGTTCAACCTCAAAAATTGTAAAAACAAACACTCACTCACCACATATACACTTTTGTTTCTATTTCTATTTCTGCGCAGAAATTTCTCTTTAGACCAGATGTGTTACAAATTAGGAGAAGGATCTATTAATTTAAATTTCGAATTTAAAATAAATTTGTGCGATTTATCGCCTTGCGTTATTTACCGCGTTGCGCTATTTATCGCGTTGAGAAGCGAAAAAAAACTTGTGATTTGAGTTACGTGGGCGTACCCGGACGCTCCGCTGCGTGATATACGCTGCGTGCGTCGGCCTTTGGTTTGCGTACGCAAGTCTCAGTCCTTTGTTAGAGACACGTGTACGCAAAATAAAGATCCACCGTAACACAATTTATACGTTTATCAATGTAGATGATCCTTGATCATCTACCGCGCACCACACTGACTTCGCCTTGTCTCTCAGGCAGAGCTGTGTGTTTGTCTATACTTTAACTATATTACCTTTACTCTTACACTTTGAAATAGCGGCAAATCTCTCTCAGCACGTTTATCAATTATAAAAAGGCAAACAGAAGAGTGATATACGAAAATACACAAATGAAAAGAAATGCAGATATGCGTGCGTGTGTACGCAAGACAGAAAAATAAACAGTTTTAAAAGAGACTAGCGTGTTGTTCTTACCTCCGGTTCCCGGATTCCTTCAGCACCCTTTACTAAGAGAAGCAGACGCTTATCCAAACAGCACTACGAGGAATATGATCTCCCGCCCTTTGCTGCTGGATAATGTCTGCTGTAATTACCTAGTGCAGATATGTGAAGGACAGGACGAGCCCCCAATTGATAAAGCAGATTATTTATCTTATAAAATACCCTTCATGAGGTCTAAGAACACTGTACGCTAACTACGTATGAAGTACCGTAAGGGTACGCACGTTGCGTAACAATCGCTTAGCCGTGGTCGAGACGCTCAAGCGTTACGTTCGCTCACGGCCAAGAGATCACTGGCAGGCACGCTATTGGCTGCCGAATACCGTAATGATTCGCTATAGCGATGCGACCGCTCGAGACCACGAGGAGATCACCAGCGGCGCATACGCTCACAATGTAAAACCTTTATATCTAAACCATAAACAGTGTATTATGCAGTAAACCCTTTGTGTAGTGATATGGTGTAAATGCAACACAGTATAACCTTACTAGCTTAAAAGCAGTTTGAGCGTCACCGACGCTCTGAGAATACTTAACTCTATAAGAAATACACAGATACCTGGGCTTAGGGTCCAACGCCTAATATATATATATTTTGAATGATATACTGGCAAAAGAATTAATACAAATACAAATCATACACTACAATATAACATAGACTAACTAACCAGGTAACTACACAGTAAATACAATACAATTAAGTTTAAGAGAAAAATGAGAGAAAGAGAAGAGAGAGAAAGATATGGCCCATAATAACAAGAGAGAAACAGTATGATTACGGAGAAAAACTTACGCACAAAGGAAACGATCGCATGCGCCTCTGGACATCCAGCTCCCGATTTTCAGCAATGATAACCGTTGAAGAGTGAGAGCTGGATGTGATCGGCCTTTCTATTTATGCCCCACACACAATGCAATTCAATGGTCCCTACAATCTCATTGTTCATTGGACACAGGAATTCCTCCTCGCATTATAACAAAAGGTCATAGGTTGATTCATACAGGTGGGCTGTGACTATTTCCAACAGCTCAGGTGGGAGGGAAACTGGGTTTCCCGCCGCATGGGTAATAAAGTGCAAATAAAGTAAATGTTCATAAACTTCTTATGTCCATAACTATTCGCACGAGCGATTGATCTGCTTCAAACCAACACCGGAATATTTCTAATTAAATATTCTTCCGATGGATACTAAACACCACTGTATTACTCCTGTCTGACCCTTCGTATCAAACAAAGAGGGATTTCTCTGTTCATGAACATTCTATATTAACCAAACTTTCAGAATCTATCAAAGGGACCATGATCTAAAAAATACATTATATAGTGAAAATATGTAATGATTGAGTCGCACGCTACGATCACATAAACTCTACCGTAAATACGCATACCGTGCGCCTGCGGGTGCCCGCGACTGTGAGTATGCGCACGTACGGGAGAGCGTACGCATGCGCAGCACGGACCTGTGTGAGGTGCAAATATGGTAGTGTGCATAGAGATATTTTTCTGACTTTGACAGAGTTACATGTGTTGATATACATTTTCAACATTGGGTGGTTCTACAAGGTCCCTTACAAACTTTTGTCTTGGGGCCTACAATATATCTAGTTATGCTCCTGGATATGCTCATTGTAAAGTGGTATAAAATGAACTGGAGCAGGGCAGTAACTAGGTGTGTGCCGATGGTGCCTTGCCCACAGCGCAACTGCACTGGAGGCGTACCATCTGGCAGCACACCCCCACGTCTGACTGTCATAAGGTATTAATGACAGTTCCGCTATTCGCTGGTGCCTGTGTACCGCTGCCGCCTCTGTAAGGTATGGGAAGCGGCATTTGGTGTGACAATTTCACCTGTGAGAGTTGCCGCCGCCGCTGTAATGGAGAGGGAGTGTGAGCGCTACTGCAGGCGCCATGGTCCGGATGTGAGCCGCCACTGCCTCTGCTAATTCCACCCGTATAGAGGGAGCGGTACAAGTCCTGTAAATGAGCCGGCGCGCGCACGCAGGGGAACTTTGCATTTGTAGTTCGGCAGCGCTGTATCGCCGGCTCCTCTCCTCCCTCACTTCCTGCATCAGCCGCACCTCAGCCTATCCCCTCATTCTCCCATCACCCGTGTCAGTGTTGTCTGATTGTCTTCCTGCAGGCAGCTCAGCCTATCCCCGCCTCCCATGTCAGTGTTATTCCCTCGTCTTCCCACGGCTCAGCATAGCCCTTCCTCCTCCCTCAGCTCAGCCTATCTATTCCCCGACGGCCGCCTACATATTGCTGGGCTACACTACAGAGAGTTCACCAGAGCCACTGCACATACTGTACCAGGGCACCTGGCAGGAAAGACGATGTGACCTTCTCCCGTTTTCCAGGTAACTGCTCTCCTGGGCATATAACCAATTTCTGCTGCTGATGGTAACGTCTCTCTTTCAGGTCTCTCCCAGCCCCCTCTCTCTCCTCATAACCCCCCTCTCTCCTGATGACCCCTCTCTCTCCCCATGCCCCTCTCCCTCCCCATGCCCCTTCTCTCCTTGCGCCTCTGTCTTTTCCCATGCCCCCTCTCTCTCTCTTTCTATCCTGCCCCATGTCTCCCAAGGTTCTATATACATGTATATGGTAACGGTGTGTGTGTGTGTGTGTGTGTGTGTGTGTGTGTGTGTGTGTATATATATATATATTAGAGATGTGCACCGGACATTTTTCGGGTTTTGTGATTTGGTTTTGGATTCGGTTCCGCGGCTGTGTTTTGGATTCGGACGCGTTTTGGCAAAACCTCCCTGAAATTTTTTTGTCGGATTCGGGTGTGTTTTGGATTCGGGTGTTTTTTTTACAAAAAACCCTCAAAAACAGCTTAAATCATAGAATTTGGGGGTCATTTTGATCCTATAGTATTATTAACCTCAATAACCACAATTTCCACTCTTTTCCAGTCTATTCTGAATACCTCACACCTCACAATACTGTTTTTAGTCCTAAAATTTGCACCAAGGTCGCTGGATGACTAAGCAAAGCGACCCAAGAGGGCGGCACAAACACCTTGCCCATCTAGGAGTGGCAATGCAGTGTCAGACAGGATGGCACTTAAAAAAATTGGCCCCAAACAGCACATGATGCAAAGAAAAGAGAAAAAGAGGTGCACCAAGGTCGCTGGACGGCTAAGCTAAGCGACACAAACACCTCAATATCACAGGAATTATTCGTTCTAATCAATGGTATTATTGGTCCAAATCACTGGAAGAAAATTACAAAATCACTGGAATTATTCGTTCTAATCAATGTTATTATTGGTCCAAATCAATGGAATTATTCGTTCTAATCAATGTTATTATTGGTCCAAATCACTGGAAGAAAATGACAAAATCACTGGAATTATACGTTCTAATCAATGGTATTATTGGTCCAAATCACTGGAATTATTCGTTCTAATCAATGTTATTATTGGTCCAAATCACTGGAAGAAAATGACAAAATCACTGGAATTATTCGTTCTAATCAATGGTATTATTGGTCCAAATCACTGGAATTATTCGTTCTATTCAATCGTATTATTGGTCCAAATCACTGGAAGAAAATGACAAAATCACTGGAATTATTTGTTCTAATCAATGGTATTATTGGTCCAAATCACTGGAAGAAAATGACAAAATCACTGGAATTATTCGTTCTAATCAATGGTATTATTGGTCCAAATCACTGGAAGAAAATGGAATGGATGGTTACTTGAAGTGACACAGAGCTGCAAGATACAGCAATGGCCTACTGTACAACTATATACTGTTAGTCACCAAAATGCTGCACTGTAATACTATATATACTGCTCACAAAAATGCCGCACAGATATGTAATGGATACTTGCAGTGACACCGAGCTGCAAGATACAGCAATGGCCTACTGTACTGTACTACTATAATTATTATATAGATGACAGATATAAAGTTACATTGTGGGGGAATCCAGTATACGTTCTGTCACCAGGTACCAGTGAATGACCACATCATGTATATAGGTGACAGATATAAAGTTACATTGTGGGGGAATCCAGTATACGTTCTGTCACCAGGTACCAGTGAATGACCACATCATGTATATAGGTGACAGATATAAAGTTACATTGTGGGGGAATCCAGTATACGTTCTGTCACCAGGTACCAGTGAATGACCACATCATGTATATAGGTGACAGATATAATGTTACATTGTGGGGGAATCCAGTATACGTTCTGTCACCAGGTACCAGTGAATGACCACATCATGTATATAGGTGACAGATATAAAGTTACATTGTGGGGGAATCCAGTATACGTTCTGTCACCAGCAGTGGCGTGCAGTGAGGTCAGTGGCTGGTGAGGCATGCCCATTACCATCACCACCTGTGACCGCTACTGTACTGCCGCCCCCGCCAGCTACCCATGTCTGCTAAAGTCGCCGCCAGCTACTGCACCCGCCGCTAATTCCCAGTCTGATGCCACCACCAATGCCAGCAAAGTCTGGGCACACACACAGTGATAGCCCCCCCATACCCTGGCACATACACACAGTGATAGCCCCCCCATACCCTGGCACACACACAGTGATAGCCCCCCCATACCCTGGCACATACACACAGTGATAGCCCCCCCATAACCTGGCACACACACAGTGATCACCCCCCATACCCTGGCACACACACAGTGATCACCCCCCATACCCTGGCACACACACAGTGATAGCCCCAAATACCCTGGCACACACTGCACACACACAGTGATAGCCCCCTATACCCTGGCACACACGGCACACACACAGTGATAGCCCCCCCCCCCCCATACCCTGGCACTCACACAGTGATCACCCCCCATACCCTGGCACACACACAGTGATAGCCCCAAATACCCTGGCACACACTGCACACACACAGTGATAGCCCCCTATACCCTGGCACACACGGCACACACACAGTGATAGCCCCCTATACCCTGGTACACACGGCACACACACAGTGATAGCCCCCTATACCCTGGCACACACACACAGTGATAGCCCCCTATACCCTGGTACACACGGCACACACACAGTGATAGCCCCCTATACCCTGGCACACACACACAGTGATAGCCCTCTATACCCTGGTACACACGGCACACACACAGTGATAGCCCCCTATACCCTGGCACTCACACACAGTGATCGCCCCTCCCTCTTTATTCTTTGACACATATGCAGAAATTCATCCCCCCCATACCCTGGCACACACGCAGTGACCCCCCCCCCCCCCACACACACACACACACACACACACGGCGCTGCTGACCAGAGCGGCGTGCACACTGACATGGAGGGGCGGAGCGCTTGTTTCACGAGGCCGAGGACGCTGGAGAGAAGGGGGTCTGTGCGGTGCGCCAGTCACAGGAGACACTGACAGTGTCCGAGGCAGCGGGGAAAGGGTCTGTCTGTCAGGCTGCGGTGCCCTCAAAGTGTGACGCCTTACCTGGATAGGGCGGGCCGTGATTGCAGCTACGGTACCCCCTGGCTTCCAGTGGCGAGATAGGAGCGGAGCAGAGGCGCAGTGCAGGGGAAAACGTGCCGGGGCCTCTCTCGAGCCAAGGTATGTACAATAGAGTCAGTCAGTCCCAGTGAAGTGGTGGGCTGGACCGTAGGGAGAGCTCCATCTGGTGCCCAATCATATCTGTCTCAGTGACAGGGGCGTGCATGCGTATGGGCTACAAGCACGCCCCTGTCACTGAGGCACTCTGTACTAGTGCCGCTTACACTGCTTTTTTAATGGGCCTTTTACTGCCCATTGTTTGGCCCCGCCCCCCGCTTCCAGCCCTTCATCATTGTCCACAGGAGGCACCGCTGTCGGTGCCTCTGAAACTAATTGAAACCTTTTTTTAACAATCTCAAAATTATTACAATAATACAAAGCATTTACTTATGACACAGAATATGTGTCATAAGTATCTTCTTTGTATTATTGTAATCATTAAATCCAGGGGAGGCACTGCCTCCCCTGACTGCACGTCCCTGGTCACCAGGTACCAGTGAATGACCACATCATGTATATAGGTGACAGATATAAAGTTACATTGTGGGGGAATCCAGTATACGTTCAGTCACCAGTAGTGATGAGCGGGTTCGGTTCCTCGGAAACCGAACCCCCCCCCGAACTTCACCCATTTTACACGGGTCCGAGGCATACTCGGATTCTCCCATATGGCTCGGTTAACCCGAGCGCGCCCGAACGTCATCATCCCGCTGTCGAATTCTCGCGAGATTCGGATTCTATATAAGCAGCCGCGCGTCGCCGCCATTTTTACTCGTGCATTGGAAATGTTAGGGAGAGGACATGGCTGGCGTCCTCCCCGTTTATTGTTGATGCAAATATTTGTGCTTGCTT
This sequence comes from Pseudophryne corroboree, assembly GCF_028390025.1. NCBI lineage: Eukaryota > Metazoa > Chordata > Amphibia > Anura > Myobatrachidae > Pseudophryne > Pseudophryne corroboree. The sequence continues at coordinate 185,517,103 of NC_086447.1, forward strand.
ATTGCTTAATTGTGGGGACTGGGGAGCAGCTGTATAATATAGGAGGAGTACAGTGCAGAGTTTTGCTTATCAGTGACCACCAGTTTTATCCGTTCTCTGCCTGAAAAAAACGCTCCTTATCTGTGCTCAGTGTGCTGCATATATCTGTGCTCACACTGCTTAATTGTGGGGACTGGGGAGCAGCTTTATTATATAGGAGGAGTACAGTGCAGAGTTTTGCTGACAGTGACCACCAGTATACGTTGTCTTCCTGAAAAACACTCCATATCTGTGCTCAGTGTGCTGCATATATCTGTGCTCACACTGCTTTATTGTGGGGACTGGGAACCACCAGTATATTATATAGGAGGAGAACAGTGCAGAGTTTTGCTGACCAGTGAGTGACCACCAGTATTATACGTTCTCTGCCTGAAAAACACTCCATATCTGTGCTGCATTGTAGTATATAGTAGGAGTACAGTGCATAATTTTGCTGACCACCAGTATATAATATATAGCAGTACGGTACAGTAGGCCACTGCTCTACCTACCTCTGTGTCGTCAAGTATACTATCCATCCATACCTGTGGTACATTTCAGTTTTGCACAGTTTGCTGACCACCAGTATATAATATATAGCAGTACGGTACAGTAGGCCACTGCTCTACCTACCTCTGTGTCGTCAAGTATACTATCCATCCATACCTGTGGTGCATTTCAGTTGTGCGCAGTATATATAGTAGTAGGCCATTGCTATTGATACTGGCATATAATTCCACACATTAAAAAATGGAGAACAAAAATGTGGAGGGTAAAATAGGGAAAGATCAAGATCCACTTCCACCTCGTGCTGAAGCTGCTGCCACTAGTCATGGCCGAGACGATGAAATGCCATCAACGTCGTCTGCCAAGGCCGATGCCCAATGTCATAGTAGAGAGTAAAATGTAAAATCCAAAACACAAAAGTTCAGTAATTTGACCCAAAAATCAAAATTAAAAGCGTCTGAGGAGAAGCGTAAACTTGCCAATATGCCATTTACGACACGGAGTGGCAAGGAACGGCTGAGGCCCTGGCCTATGTTCATGGCTAGTGGTTCAGCTTCACATGAGGATGGAAGCACTCATCCTCTCGCTAGAAAAATGAAAAGACTTAAGCTGGCAAAAGCACAGCAAAGAACTGTGCATTCTTCTAAATCACAAATCCCCAAGGAGAGTCCAATTGTGTCGGCTGCGATGCCTGACCTTCCCAACACTGGACGGGAAGAGGTGGCGCCTTCCACCATTTGTACGCCCCCTGCAAGTGCTGGAAGGAGCACCCGCAGTCCAGTTCCTGATAGTCAAATTGAAGATGTCACTGTTGAAGTACACCAGGAGGAGGATATGGGTGTTGCTGGCGCTGAGGAGGAAATTGACAAGGAGGATTCTGATGGTGAGGTGGTTTGTTTAAATGAGGCACCCGGGGAGACACCTGTTGTCCATGGGACGAATATGACCATTGACATGCCTGGTCAAATTACAAAAAAAATCACCTCTTCGGTGTGGAATTATTTTAACACAAATGCGGACAACAGGTGTCAAGCCATGTGTTGCCTTTGTCAAGCTGTAATAAGTAGGGGTAAGGACGTTAACCACCTCGGAACATCCTCCCTTATACGTCACCTGCAGCGCATTCATCATAAGTCAATGACAAGTTCAAAAACTTTGGATGACAGCGGAAGAAGTCCACTGACCACTAAATCCCTTCCTCTTGTAACCAAGCTCCTGCAAACCACACCACCAACTCCCTCAGTGTCAATTTCCACCTTACACAGGAAAGCCAATAGTCCTGCAGGCCATGTCACTGGCAAGTCTGACGAGTCCTCTCCTGCCTGGGATTCCTCCGATGCTTCCTTGAGTGTAACGCCTACTGCTGCTAGCGCTGCTGTTGTTGCTGCTGGGAGTCGATCGTCATCCCAGAGGTGAAGTCGGAAGACCACTTGTACTACTTCCAGTAAGCAATTGACTGTCCAACAGTCCTTTGCGAGGAAGATGAAATATCACAGCAGTCATCCTGCTGCAAAGCGGATAACTCAGGTCTTGTCAGCCTGGGTGGTGAGAAAAGTGGTTCCGGTATCCACCGTTAATTCAGAGGCAACTAGAGACTTGATTGAGGTACTGTGTCCCCGGTACCAAATACCATCTAGGTTCCATTTCTCTAGGCAGGCGATACCGAAAATGTACACAGACGTCAGAAAAAGAGTCACCAGTGTCCTAAAAAATGCAGTTGTACCCAATGTCCACTTAACCACGGACATGTGGACAAGTGGAGCAGGGCAGACTCAGGACTATATGACTGTGACAGCCCACTGGGTAGATGTATTGCCTCCCGCAGCAAGAACAGCAGCGGTGGCACCAGTAGCAGCATCTCGCAAACGCCAACTCGTTCCTAGGCAGGCTACGCTTTGTATCACCGCTTTCCATAAGAGGCACACAGCTGACAACCTCTTACGGAAACTGAGGAACATCATCGCAGAATGGCTTACCCCAATTGGACTCTCCTGGGGTTTTGTGACATCGGACAACGCCACCAATATAGTGCGTGCATTACATCAGGGCAAATTCCAGCACGTCCCATGTTTTGCACATACATTGAATTTGGTGGTGCAGAATTATTTAAAAAACGACAGGGGCGTGCAAGAGATGCTGTCGGTGGCCCGAAGAATTGCGGGCCACTTTCGGCATTCAGCCACCGCGTGCCGAAGACTGGAGCACCAGCAAGCACTCCTGAACCTGCCCTGCCATCATCTGAAGCAAGAGGTGGTAACGAGGTGGAATTCAACCCTCTATATGCTTCAGAGGATGGAGGAGCAGCAAAAGGCCATTCAAGCCTATACATCTGGCCACGATATAGGCAAAGGAGGGGGAATGCACCTGACTCAAGCGCAGTGGAGAATGATTTCAACGTTGTGCAAGGTTTTGCAACCCTTTGAACTTGCCACACGTGAAGTCAGTTCAGACACTGCCAGCCTGAGTCAGGTCATTCCCCTCATCAGGCTTTTGCAGAAGAAGCTGGAGACATTGAAGCAGGAGCTAAAACAGAGCGATTCCGCTAGGCATGTGGGACTTGTGGATGGAGCCCTTATTTCGCTTAACCAGGATTCACGGGTGGTCAATCTGTTGAAATCAGAGCACTACATTTTGGCCACCGTGCTCAATCCTAGATTTAAAACCTACGTTGTATCTCTCTTTCCGGCAGACACAAGTCTGCAGAGGTTCAAAGACCTGCTGGTGAGAAAATTGTCAAGTCAAGCGGAACGTGACCCGTCAACAGCTCCTCCTTCACATTCTCCCGCAACTTGGGGTGCGAGGAAAAGGCTAAGAATTCCGAGCCCACCCGCTGGCGGTGATGCAGGGCAGTCTGGAGCGAGTGCTGACATCTGGTCCGGACTGAAAGACCTGGCAACAATTACTGACATGTCGTCTACTGTCACTGCATATGATTCTGTCAGCATTGAAAGAATGGTGGAGGATTATATGAGTGACCGCATCCAAGTAGGCACGTCAGACAGTCCGTACGTATACTGGCAGGAAAAAGAGGCAATTTGGAGGCCCTTGCACGAACTGGCTTTATTCTACCTAAGTTGCCCTCCCTCCAGTGTGTACTCCGAAAGAGTGTTTAGTGCAGCCGCTCACCTTGTCAGCAATCGGCGTACGAGGTTACTTCCAGAAAATGTGGAGAAGATGATGTTCATCAAAATGAATTATAATCAATTCCTCCGTGGAGACATTCACCAGCAATTGCCTCCAGAAAGTACACAGGGACCTGAGATGGTGGATTCCAGTGGGGACGAATTAATAATCTGTGAGGAGGGGGATGTACACAGTGAAAGGGGTGAGGAATCGGAGGATGATGATGAGGTGGACATCTTGCCTCTGTAGAGCCAGTTTGTGCAAGGAGAGATTGATTGCTTCTTTTTTGGTGGGGGCCCAAACCATTGAAAGAATGGTGGAGGATTATATGAGTGACCGCATCCAAGTAGGCACGTCAGACAGTCCGTACGTATACTGGCAGGAAAAAGAGGCAATTTGGAGGCCCTTGCACGAACTGGCTTTATTCTACCTAAGTTGCCCTCCCTCCAGTGTGTACTCCGAAAGAGTGTTCAGTGCAGCCGCTCACCTTGTCAGCAATCGGCGTACGAGGTTACTTCCAGAAAATGTGGAGAAGATGATGTTCATCAAAATGAATTATAATCAATTCCTCCGTGGAGACATTCACCAGCAATTGCCTCCAGAAAGTACAAAGGGACCTGAGATGGTGGATTCCAGTGGGGACGAATTAATAATCTGTGAGGAGGGGGATGTACACAGTGAAAGGGGTGAGGAATCGGAGGATGATGATGAGGTGGACATCTTGCCTCTGTAGAGCCAGTTTGTGCAAGGAGAGATTGATTGCTTCTTTTTTGGTGGGGGCCCAAACCAACCAGTCATTTCAGTCACAGTCGTTTGGCAGACCCTGTCGCTGAAATGATGGGTTCGTTAAAGTGTGCATGTCCTGTTTATACAACATAAGGGTGGGAGGGAGGGCCCAAGGACAATTCCATCTTGCACCTCTTTTTTCTTTCATTTTTCTTTGCATGATGTGCTGTATGGGGACAATTTTTTTGAAGTGCCATCCTGCCTGACACTGCAGTGCCACTCCTAGATGGGCCAGGTGTTTGTGTCGGCCACTTGGGTCGCTTAGCTTAGTCACACAGCTACCTCATTGCGCCTCTTTTTTTCTTTGCATCATGTGCTGTTTGGGGACTATTTTTTTGAAGTGCCATCCTGTCTGACACTGCAGTGCCACTCCTAGATGGGCCAGGTGTTTGTGTCGGCCACTTGTGTCGCTTAGCTTAGTCACACAGCGACCTTGGTGCGCCTCTTTTTTTCTTTGCGTCATGTGCTGTTTGGGGACTATTTTTTTGAAGTGCCATCCTGTCTGACACTGCAGTGCCACTCCTAGATGGTCCAGGTGTTTGTGTCGACCACTCGGGTCGCTTAGCTTAGTCACACAGCTACCTCATTGCGCCTCTTTTTTTCTTTGCATCATGTGCTGTTTGGGGACTATTTTTTTGAAGTGCCATCCTGTCTGACACTGCGGTGCCACTCCTAGATGGGCCAGGTGTTTGTGTCAGCCACTTGTGTCGCTTAGCTAAGTCACACAGCGACCTTGGTGCGCCTCTTTTTTTCTTTGCATCATGTGCTGTTTGGGGACTATTTTTTTGAAGTGCCATCCTGCCTGACACTGCAGTGCCACTCCTAGATGGGCCAGGTGTTTGTGTCGGCCACTTGTGTCGCTTAGCTTAGCCATCCAGCGACCTCGGTGCAAATTTTAGGACTAAAAATAATATTGTGAGGTGTGAGGTGTTCAGAATAGACTGAAAATGAGTGTAAATTATGGTTATTGAGGTTAATAATACTATGGGATCAAAATGACCCCCAAATTGTATGATTTAAGCTGTTTTTGAGGGTTTTTTGTAAAAAAACACCCGAATCCAAAACACACCCGAATCCGACAAAAAAATTTCAGGGAGGTTTTGCCAAAACGCGTCCGAATCCAAAACACGGCCGCGGAACCGAATCCAAAACCAAAACACAAAACCGAAAAATTTCCGGTGCACATCACTAGTCACCAGGTACCAGTGAATGACCACATCATGTATATAGGTGACAGATATAAAGTTACATTGTGGGGTAATCCAGTATACGTTCTGTCACCAGGTATCAGTGAATAACCACATCATGTATGTAGGTGACAGATATAAAGTTACATTGTGGGGGAATCCAGTAAACGTTCTGTCACCAGGTACCAGTGAATGACCACATCATGTATATAGGTGACAGATATAAAGTTACATTGTGGGGGAATCCAGTAAACGTTCTGTCACCAGGTACCAGTGAATGACCACATCATGTATATAGGTGACAGATATAAAGGTACATTGTGGGGGAATCCAGTATACGTTCTGTCACCAGGTACCAGTGAATGACCACATCATGTATATAGGTGACAGATATAAAGTTACATTGTGGGGGAATCCAGTATACGTTCTGTCACCAGGTACCAGTGAATGACCACATCATGTATATAGGTGACAGATATAACGTTACATTGTGGGGGAATCCAGTATACGTTCTGTCACCAGGTACCAGTGAATAACCACATCATGTACATAGGTGACAGATATAAAGTTACATTGTGGGGGAATCCAGTATACGTTCTGTCACCAGGTACCAGTGAATGGCCACATCATGTATATACTTATATTGGTGGTCCCCAGTCCCCACAATGCAGCACACTGATCAGATATTTGCAGCACACTGAGCACAGATATGGAGCGTTTTCAGGCAGAGAACGTAGGTATTTGCAGCACACAGAGCACAGATATTTGCAGGACACTGAGCACAGATTACGGAGCTTTTCAGTGAGAGAACGCTGCCACGTCCTCTCCGTTCAATCTCCAATGCACAAGTGAAAATGGCGGCGACGCGCGGCTCCTTATATAGAGTACGAATCTCGCGAGAATCCGACAGCGGGATGATGACGTTCGGGCGCGTTCTGGTTAACCGAGCAAGGCGGGAAGATCCGAGTCTGCCTCGGAACCATTTAAAATGGGTGAAGTTCGGGGGGGTTCAGATCCCGAGGAACTGAACCCGCTCATCTCTAATATATATATATGTGTGTATATACTGTGTAACGGTCCGGCAGCACTCTGAGATTATAATAAAAAATTAAACTGATAGTGTCACAGCATACCAACATTTTGGGGACCGTACCCCCTTTACAAAGCCCTCCGAAACATTGGTATGTTGTAAGACTGTATTAATACAAATTTTGATAATAATCTGAGTGCTACTGGTTGTTTACTGGTATGTATATGTATATATATATATATATATATATACATAGATAGATAGATAGATAGATAGATAGATAGAACCCCCCCCCCCCCCAAAAAAAAATCCTGCGTTTGCCCCTGCGCGGTGTGAGTGGTCATGACGCCTTTGAGAGCCGTTGTATCTGGATGGCAGAGCGACCCTACAGGTGAGAACACACACATACCCCTCTCCCTGACTCTGCTGCCTAATGTGTAAGAAAGGGGGACTCTGCCTGCTGTAATGTGTAGAATGGGACTCTACTTGCCATACTGTGTAAAAGGGGGACTCTACCTGCCGTACTGTGTAAAAGGGAGCTATGTGGTCATGCCCCTTCCCGATGAAGCCACGCCCCTAGATTTTTTGCACATGCCTACGCCGCGCATTGGCCCTGTTTCACATTTGGTGGTGGTAATGGTGTTGTGTGGGGGGGAGGGGGAGGGGGGCGATGCTGTTTCTTGTACACAGCGCTAAAATGTCTAGTTACGGCACTGAACTGGAGGGCATTATAATGTTACATAATATGAACTGGGACACTGTAATGTGACACAATATGAACTGTGGAAACTGTCATAATGAAAATTGGGGGTAATGTGTGGCATAATGTGTACTGGAAGTCCTACAGTGTGTGCTAACATGAAGTGGGGCACTACTGTGGTTCATAAAATTAACTAGGGCATTACTATGGGGTATAATATTAACAACTGCTGTGGAAAGGTGTCTCTCTCGAAGCATTTGGAGAGGGGCCCATTCAGAATGTTGCTATGGGGCCCACCATGTTCTGGCTACGCCCTTGGCCCTAGCCACCATCTCCCACTGATTAGCCATAGCCGCCAGCCCCCAGGGGTTAGTGTAGGGGGAAAGAGGGGTGAAATACTAAACCCTCCGGTGTCAGGATCATAATTGTCGGGACGCCGCAGTCGGTAATGTGACTGCCAGCATCCCGACCATCGGTATTTCATACCGAACCCGTATAAATGTGTGTAACCCCATGTAATCCATCTGTAGGTAGGTATAGTCCACTGATCCGACACCATTTGAATACACCCCATAGACAGCACAACAGACATATAATAAGATCAATTGTGATTGATATACTTTACAGTCCCATTGACCTTCCACAGGGTATAATTCAAGTAATGAGATTATAAAGGGGGCTTTTCAGAGATGGATGCAGATCTTGACTCTGCAGCAAGATCTGCGTCCATCTACACACATGCTAGGGGCCGCCCAGCACAGGGCAAGATCGCCCAACAAGTTTGTGGTGCCACCTCGCGATGAGGTTGCAATTTAATTTTGAACACCGCAATTAGAGGACGACTCCTGCCTGCGCAGCCTGTGTGACGGCATACAGCCACCCCAAAAACGTGCCAGACACCCCTGCATTGTCCGGACCTTGCCTGCGTTGTGCGGACCACGCCCACCAAACGCCACATCAACGCCCCCCCCCTTCCGACGGCCGCCGCTTTCAATCACCTTGCTGTCGCATCCTTCCGAGATACAACTGCGTGGTGAAGGGTCACGCACACGCACTATGGGTGGTGCGCAGACCCGATGGACGCGCCCACTGCATGCAAATGCAGTAGCTGCGTCCGTCTGTGAATAACCCCAAAATCCGGATGTTTAGCTGATCTGGATTTTAGGGGTGTTGAAATCCCAAACTTAATAAGCAGCTGGAGGGCTCACTCTATGCTCGACCTCTCTCTGACTCACTACTGATCTGTGCTCTCGGCTCAATTGATGTGCAGCAGTGTGTCCTGTGGCAATTGTTATTGGGGGTTGGGTTCGGGAGACCGTCAGTTAAGATGCCGGCGGTCTAAATACCGACCCCGAAATTCCGACTGTTCTCAATCCTGACAGAGGCTCCGCACTAAAGGAACCCTAATCCTAACCCTCCCTCCCCATAGCCTAACCCTCCCCCCACAGCCTAACCCTAACCCTCCCCCTACAGCCTAACCCTCTCCAGCATACTTATGTTCGGGATCCCGGCAGTCGTGATTTTGGCGCTGGCTTTCCTACAGATGTCGGGATTCCGGCGCCAGAATGCCGACTACATTCCATTACAAGTTCTGGCCAAGCACCAGTGACCTGATAAATACACTCTGCCATAAGTTATACATTATATAGCATAGCACACACAGCAGTCAGCTGACTTGTCTTATGGTACGGACGGTACCTCGAACACTGCGATTGTGGCCAGTTGGGGTGGTAATGATTGCTTGGATTGCATTTTAACTTTACATCTGCATTTTTAATGCTGGACAGGCAATCATTTGAGCGTTGCTCTTAATTAGTGTATTGAGCCTGAATAGTTCTAATGAATGCGTCATTCACTTCTTGGAAAACCTAGTCAAAGATAATCACTGAATTAAAATAGCCGAACAACATATCATAGCAATATTATCTATTCATAACGTCTATGGGAATTTTAAAGACCCAACACGTTCATATAATCATGCTGATTCTTTGTCTTTGCATTGAGAGAAAAGTGCAGTTTTCTAAGAGTAGAATCTTACAGAGTGTTTTGTTCTATTACAAGAGTAAGCCATGCAATTCTGCTATTTCAAATTATTATGGTCATTAAATTGATATGTTCTTTTCATTAGCTGGAAAATACCTAACCCAATTATTATATTCTACTAAAAGGTCACCCAATTATTATCCAGGATAATAATAGCTGGCGATGTATACCGCCCAGGAGAATGCTTTCTTGTGTCATATCACACCCTGCCATAAAACATACTGTCTCCAACATCCTCCGGCCACAACCAAGTAACTGCTGGAACTGAAGGGTTTAATAAAACACACTTGACGCATCAATCTGGCTATAAAATCTGCTACAGTGATAAAAGTGGAAAACAGAGGTTTTAAACAGAAATGACCAAGGCATCCAAGTTATTCTACGCTAAGGGGCTAATTTAATTCGCAACATTGTACAGTCAGACATTACCCCGGTGTCCGGCGGTGCACATTCATTTCTTTATGCTAGGTAATCAGGGAATATGGATGGCAAAGTTGTGACAGTTCTGGTAATATTACATGGCCCTTGCCGAGATTTGAATTGGTCCCTAAGATCTTAATTATTTATCCTGTATTTCTATACGTTTATCATAGTTGCATTGCTGGTTCTGATTTTTTAAGAATAGTTATGTAACATAAGAGTAACAGAAGGTATTATTTACTGCCATGGTGCAAAAATAACGGGGAATATGTTAAAATCAGAATCAGCCAATTGGGCATTTGCTTTAATTAGTGTAGTGTGAACTTGACTGATGAAAGCAAATTAATGATTTATTACAGAATCTCTGCAGCATGTTAAGGGGGGGTACTCACGGAGCGTTTGCTGATTAAAATCTAAGCAATCTGACTAGATTGCTTAGATTTTAAGCATGATCGCTCCGTGTGTACCCCCCACAGCAATAGCGATGCGCAGCCCCACGCATCGCTATCGCTGGTGCTAGATTGGCCTGCATACAGGCTCAATCTAGCAGGTCGCTCATTTCACCCGCTGGGTGAAATGAGTGCGCCCCCCCTCTTGTCTCCCCCTGCACGCTCAGCACACATCTCTCCCCAAATCGGGCCGTGAATACGGCCCTTTAGTAAATAAACTGCATAGGAATGTAAATATTGCTAACGGTAACTTGACATGTTCTAATATGTGAGAACATAAAAAATTATTATTAAAATATTGGGCCTGATTCTGTGTTAGGAGTAAAGCAAAACAGAGCAATTACAGTAATTGTGCACAGGGACAAACAATGCTGCAATGCAAGGGGTGCAAATACATTTATTTTTGTTTTATTTTATTTAATTTTTTTCTGCATGTGGGTTAAATACTGGCTGATTTTGTGTGTAGCCCACAAGTACTGGATAGCTTTATTTTTACACTGCAATTTTGATTTGCGTTTGGCCACTCCCCTCTCAAACCTAAATAGCTCTACATTTCTCCCCCACCTGCAATACAACATGGTTTTGCCTAAGTGCAACATTTCTTGCTCTTTGGCCCTCATTCCGAGTTGTTCGCTCGGTAATTTTCTTCGCATCGCATCGATTTTCCGCTAATTGCGCATGCGCAATGTTCGCACTGCGACTGCACCAAGTAAATTTGCTAAGAAGTTTGGTATTTTACTCACGGCATTACGAGGTTTTTTCTTCGTTCTGGTGATCGGAGTGTGATTGACAGAAAGTGGGTGTTTCTGGGCGGAAACTGGCCGTTTTATGGGTGTGTGTGAAAAAACGCTGCCGTTTCTGGGAAAAACGCAGGAGTGGCTGGAGAAACGGGGGAGTGTCTGGGCGAACGCTGGGTGTGTTTGTGACGTCAAACCAGGAACGACAAGCACTGAACTGATCGCACTGGAAGAGTAAGTCTGGAGCTACTCAGAAACTGCACAGAAAAATCTTTTCGCAATATTGCGAATCCTTCGTTCGCAATTCTGCTAAGCTAAGATTCACTCCCAGAAGGCGGCGGCTTAGCATGTGTAATGCTGTGAAAAGCGGCTAGCGAGCGAACAACTCGGAATGAGGGCCCTTGTTGCTTTCCTAGCAACTCATAATCAGGCACATACTGTAGGACCCTATTCAGGTTAAGTAGAAAAGAGAATCTGCTACTCAGTACGATCGCATGCTGGAGGCCACCTAAGGGATTGCATTGCAGAATGGGAAATTAGGGATGACTCCCTGCATATGCAGAATGGTTTTGGAGGCAGGCGCATCGCCGCCAATTTTTTGGGTCGCAGTGGACGCGTGTGATGTCACACAGCCATCCCCAAAAAAAGTCTGGCACACCTCTGTAGTCCGGGCCACGCCCCTACAATGCTTCATCAATGCCTCCCTGACAGCCACCGCTGTCAATCAAATTGCGATCAGAGATGCGATCACAATGCGGAAGTCCACGCATGAGCGCTGCGGACTTCACACATGTGCAGACAGCCGACAAGCAGGCTTCTGCAATTTTTGCGAACTACCGATCCATCCTGAATGATGGTCATAGTCCATTAATGCATATAAAGCACAACTTAAAGGTCCCATAGACCTTCATAAAGTGGTGCTCATAACATTCGTACAAACAATTCATCTGGTAAAATATCAGGAACTGCAGTCTAAAATATTACAAATGAAGGAATGAAAAGTTTTCCTATAGTGTAGCGAGTTCATAATTTTGGTTTCATCTGTGCTCTAGATTTAGTGGCCATTTAACCACTTGCATGGGACTGCCAGGTGTATGTCACCTGCCCAGGTTGCACCACATGCGGCTCACTGCCCACCGTGTCCCCCATCGTGTGGAAGAGACGATCCGTTCTGCACATCTCCTCTGGCTCCCCGGAACCCCTGGGGTGATGTGCTAGTCTATGTTCTCGGGCATAATTTCTGGAATCTGTGTGCTGTGGGGGGGGGGGGCTGCGGGGACTGAAGTCCCGGGCCCTTACAAAGAGGGGATCCCTCCCCTGGCTCCTACTGACGATACCTGGAGAGCTGCACCATTCTGCACAACAACAGCGGGCTGATGCGCAGGGAGGACTTCTTAAAGGAAGCCTTCCCTGTGCATCAGCTCTCTTTGAATTGTTCCTGCAGATCCGCAAAGCTCCACCTATATGTAACGTCACAATGTGTGACATCACATAGGGGTGGAGCGGTGTGGCAGAATTTTTTTTTTTAGGGGGGCCCTGTCTATTTTGAAAGTCTCGGGCCCCACAATTTCTGATGGGAGCACTGGCTGTGTGGCCGGCATTCTGGAGCACATGCTCCGGGAAGCACAGCACGGAGAAGGGAACCCAGTTTTTCTCTCAGCACATTTTGGCTGATCGCTGTGTGTGCAGAGATCATCATTATCTCACTGTGTGTATAACAGGAATCTGTGCAGAGATCAGCTGCAGCCATGGCCATGAATCATCAGTCCGAAGTGAAACATGCTCTGCTGCGCTCTGCATTTAAGGGGAGGAAGGGGATTTATGCCTATGGGGGTGGGGAAGAGTGGCGGGTGGGGGTGGGGCAGTGTTATAAAGCATTGATGATTTTTCTTTTTTTTTGTGCTAGTAAGGGGGGTGTGGAGTTACTATTATGTGCAAAATACCACCTAGATGTTTATTTTTATTTTTTTATATTTGAATATTTTAATTAAAATTACTTTTTAAACTTTAATAATACAAAATAAACATACATTTCTGATTGATTTTGCAGGGAAAAATGGTCAGTTAATTAAGTCATTTAATTAAATTGGTATTTTCATTTTAAAGGAAATGTCAAGTCAGAGGCAATCATCAAGAAAGTTTCAAAAATATATAATAAATCTACTTAAAATTAGTTGTTATATATATATTCAGTCTGGAGTTTGGGAAACTGTGGGCTAGACCAACATGTCAGCTACATAAACACACTGGATAAAAATATATAGAATGTGGAAAGACAAGTGGTATAAGGTCAACAATGCGGGCCGTGAACATGCTTGTAGATTGTGACACCAAAACTATTGGATGATCATTGTAAATGTCAGGTATTGATACACTGCAAATTTGTTAAGATATTTGTTCATGGGAGAACTATGGGTCATACATGTGACATGGCAAAAAGAAGCCATTTTGGGCCGATAGGATAGCCATAGCCTGGAGGAGGTGGTGGCATTTGCTGGTGTGCCCTCGAAGACAGTGAGTAGTATCCATCTACAGTGGAAAAAGCATGGACACCTAGAATATCATTGGAGGAACAGTGGCTGAAAGTTGGTCATGACAAAACTGGACCGCAGGCATTTAGGGTGCCTAGCAACCACCAATCGGATCCAAACATGTCAGGCATAGGCATGCGCATGGGGGGTGCCTGGTGCGCACAGATACCCCCTAATGTCCAGCACCCCCTCACACCCGCACCTCCCCCCCACCTCTTCCTGCTCCGTGGGCTGATCCATAGCTGCCGCAATTGGAGCACAGCTCCTATCGGGCAGCATACACAGCTTCTCAGTACCGGGTGCAGTGCTGCTGGTCTGCTGACCACTGTGCCGTCAGTGTTATACTACAGCAAGTGAGTGACCCTGCCAGCACAGCACACACTTTGGCAGTCTCACACTGCCTTACAGTGGCTGCCACCTCACTGGGAGCAGCCAACCTTCCACAGATCTCTTCCCACAGCATAGGCTGTATGTATCAGCACCGTTGTGTCTGTTACCTTCGTGATCAGGACCTGGAAGTGGCATAACGAGAGGGCAGGAAAGAACTTCCGCCCTTACAGCACCTAAATGTTTTCTCCGTTCTCAGTTCGTTTGTGGTTAATGTTTTTTTTCTATGCAGCATTGGACGCTCGCCACGCTGCAGGCTCGGTGTCTCGCCTCGGTGTCTCGCTCCGCTATGTTTCGCTCACCACAGGTTACTATTCCAAATAGTTTGTGACATAGACCCAGGGGCTTATGGGAAAGATCCTCTCCATGAAGGGAAACTAGACGCTACCGTATCAGCACTGCATAGCCCTCCTTTCCTGCTCCTCCGGTCACTGCCTGTCCCGCCTCCTGACCTCACACAGCTCTGCCTGTCCTGACTCCCTGTCCTATAGAGAAGCAAGAAAGCCAGGTACTGTTTAGAATGATGGTGCTGTGCCATGTACTGGGGGTAATATATGGAGGTATCCTGTGTGTACTGGGGTTAATATGGGAAAAGGGTGCTGTGTCATGTACTGGGGGTAATATGGGGGAGGTATCCTGTGTGCATTGGGGTTAATATGGGGAAAGGGTGCTGTGCCATGTACTCGGGGTAATATGTGGAGGTATCCTGTGTGTACTGGGGATAATTTGGGGAAAGGGTGCTGTGTTATGTACTGTGGGTAATATGGGGGAGGTATCCTGTGTGTACTAGGGTTAATATGGGGAAAGGGTGCTGGACCATATACTAGGGGTAATATTGAGTAGGGGACTGTGCCTACTGCAGTGTAATACAGGGGCACTATGTGTACTGATGGCAAGATGGGGAGGATCATTTGTGTACTAGTGTGCAATATGGGTGAGGAGGCTGTGCATACTGTGTAATATTGGGGTGCTGTGTGTACTGGGGGTAATATGGGGGAGGGGTGGTGTGTACTGGGGATAATATGGGGGAAGGGCTGTGCATACTGCAGTGTATTATGGGGGTGCTATATGTACAGGTAATAATATGGTGGTGATGTGCATAGGGGATGGGGGGCGGTTTGAGTTAGGCTCCAGAGGGAGCGTTAACCTGCCTGGAGAGGACATTAGAGTTAGGTAGCAGGAGGACGGTTAGGGTTAGTCTGTGGGAGAGAATGGTTAGGTTTAGGCTGCGGGAGGGGACTGTTAGAGTTAGGCACCAGGGGGAGGGTTAGATTTGGGCTGAAAAAGCATTAAAAAGTGTCAACCATTTCTGTCGACACAGAAGGACCAGATACTTTATTCCTATGGTTGTAGCCTAACTATTTAGAATGGTCTAGATCCAAGTGGTCAGAAGGTCACTTACTCCCCTTGAATTTAAACTCAACACTGTCTCATTGTACACATGATATATTCATGGCCAGGACATAGAAGCAGCAGTATACTCACACTAGGTGCTAGTCCCTTTTGGGTTTTGGATTCGGATGTATTTGGATTCGGGTGATTTTAAAAAATAAACTAAAAAACAGCTAAATTCATAGAAGTTTGGTGTAATTTTGATCCTATAGTATTATTAACCTCAATAACAATAATTTCCACTCATTTCCAGTCTATTCTGAACACCTCACACCTCACAATATTATTTTTAGTCCTAAAATTTGCACCAAGGTCGCTGGATGACTAAGTTAAGCGACCCAAGTGGGTGGCACAAACACCTGGCCCATCTAGGAGTGGCAGTGCAGTCTCAGACAGGATGGCACTTAAAAAAATAGTCCCCAAACAGCACATGATGCAAATAATAAATAAAAAAAGAGGTGCGAGATGGAATTGTCCTTGGGCCCTCCCACCCACCGTTATGTTGTATAAACAGGACATGCACACTTTAACAAACCAATCATTTCAGCGACAGGGTCTGCCACATGACTGTGGCTGAAATGATTGATTTGTTTGGGCCCCCACAAAAAAAGAAGAAATTAATCACCCCACCAAAAAAGAAGCAATTCATCTCTCCTTGCACAAACTGGCTCTACAGAGGCAGAGGCAGGATGTCGTCCTCATCCTCACCCTAACACTCAGATTCCTCACCCATTGCAAGGTATAGATTCTCCTCCTCATCATCATCATCACAGATTATTAATTCGTCCCCACTGGAATCCACAATCACAGGTCCCTGTGTACTTTCTGGAGGCAATTGCTGGTAAATGTCTCCACGGAGGAATTGATTATAATTTAGTTTGATGAACATCATCTTCTCCACATTTTCTGGAAGTAACATCCTACGGATCAACTCGGAATGAGGGCCTATATGCAGTGACAATAGACGACATGTCAGTAATCGTTGGCAGGTCCTTCAGTCCGGACCAGATGTCAGCACTTGCTCCTGACTGCCCTGCATCACCGCCAGCAGGTGGGTTTTGAAATTTTATCCTTTTCCTGTCAGCTCCAGTTGCGGTAGAAAATGAAGGAGGAGCTGTTGACGGGTCACGTTCCGCTTGACTTGACAATTGCCTCACCAGCAGGTCTTTGAACATCTGCAGACTTGTGTCTGCCGGAAAGAGAGATACAACGTAGGCTTTAAACTTCGGATCGAGCACGGTGGCCAAAATGTAGTGCTCTAATTTCAACAGATTGACCACCCGTGAATCCTGGTTAAGCGAATGAAGGGCTCCATCCACAAGTCCCACATGCCTAGCGGAATCGCTCCGTCTTAGCTTCTTCTTCAATCTCTCCAGCTTCTTCTGCAAAAGCCTGATGAGGGGAATGACCTGACTTAGGCTGGCAGTGTCTGAACTGACTTCACGTGTGGCAAGTTCAAAGGGTTGGAGAACCTTGCACAACACGGAAATCATTCTCCAGTGCGCTTGAGTCAGGTGCATTCCCCCTCCTTTGCCTATATCGTAGGCGGATGTATAGGCTTGAATGGCTTTTTGCTGCTCCTCCATCCTCTGAAGCATATAGAGGGTTGAATTCTACCTCGTTACCACCTCTTGCTTTAGGCTTCTCGCTCCAGTCTTCGGCACGCGGTGGCTAAATGGCGAAAGTGTCCCGCAATTTTTTGGGCCACCGACAGCATCTCCTGTACGCCCCTGTCGTTTTTCAAAAAATTATGCACCACCAAATTAATTGTATATGCAAAACATGGGATGTGCTGGAATTTGCCCACATGTAATGCACGCACAATATTGGTGGCGTTGTCCGATATCACAAATCCCCAGGAGAGTCTAAGTGGGGTAAGCCATTGTGCGATGATGTCCCTCAGTTTCCGTAACAGGTTGTCAGCGGTGTGCCTCTTACGGTAAGCGGTGATACAAAGCGTAGCCTGCCTAGGAACGAGTTGGCGGTTGCGAGATGCTGCTACTGGTGCCGCCGCTGTTGTTGCTGCGGGAGGCAATACATCTGCCCAGTGGGCTGTCACAGTCATATAGTGCTTAGTCTGCCCTGCTCCACTTGTCCACATGTCCGTGGTTAAGTGGACAGTGGGTACAACTGCATTTTTTAGGACACTGAGGACACTTTTTCTGACGTTCCTTACATTCTCTGTATCACCTGCCTACTGAAGTGGAACCTAGATGGGATTTGGAACCGGGGACACACTATCTCAAGCAATTCTCTAAGACCCTGTGAACTAACGATGGATACCGGACGCACGTCTAACACCAACAGAGTTGTCAAGGCCTGAGTTATCCGCGTTGCAACAGGATGACTGCTGTGATATTTCATCTTCCTCGCAAAGGACTGTTGGACAGTCAATTGCTTAATGGAAGTAGTACAAGTGGTCTTCCAACTTTCCCTCTGGGATGACGATCAACTGCCAGCAGCAACAACATCAGTGCCAGCAGCAACAGCAGCAGTAGGCGTTCCACTCAAGGATCCATTGGAGGAATCCCAGTTAGGAGAGGACTCGTCAGTCTTGCCGGTGACATGGTCTGCAGGACTATTGGCGTTCCTGTCTAAGGAGGAAATTGACATTGAGAGAGTTGGTGGTGTGGTTTGCAGGAGCTTGGGTACAAGAGGAAAAAGGTATTTAGTTATCAGTGGACTGCTTCCGCTGTTACCCAAAGTTTTTGAACTTGTCAATGACTTCTGATGAATGCGCTCCAGGTGACGTATAAGGGAGGATGTTCCTAGGTGGTTAACGTCCTTACCCCTACTTATTACGGCTTGACCAGTGGCGTAAGTTCGTCCCAGACGCCCGGAGGCAAGATAAATATTGGTGCCCCCCCCACCTCTATGTTTAGACAAATATATATAACAGAGAGAGAGAGAGAATGTTATAGGTGGCACCCAGGAGGTTGGATAATTCAGTATTTTTTAAATGCATACAATGCATTATAGGGTTGGGGAACACCAATAGTTATCCTGACAACTATATTTATATCCCGCCATTCTTCGAAAGTTTTGACAAAATGTTGAAGGGGAGGAAGTACAAAATAGGCTCTGATTATGCACAGTTCTTTAGGAGGAAAGAGAAGCCCCTATATGTCTCTAGACAACTCTAAAGTCTGGGTTCTGCAGAATCAGCATGTGCAGCCTGTCTGATAGAGGAAGATATTAGTCCATTTTGAATGTTATGTTACCACTGATCGCATGCATAGAGGCATAGCCCTCATGGAGTTTACTGGCAGAGTTTACACACATCGTGGACAGCTTGCCTGCACTATTGGGAGCATTACTGTATATCCCTGGTACCCTGTTGTACATCTGCGGGTGCGGTGTGTGTGGGTCCGCACTGTGGAGACTGCAAGCGCTGCCTTACCTGTGGACCAGGATGGATGAAGAGAGTGTGTGTGTAGCACAGCTCTCAGCCCCATGGAAACAACTGCTGCTCGCTGCCGCTTCGGATCCTCCTGCCAGCTACATGAGGAGCTGCCGTTCATGCGTGGCAGCTCACTGGAGCTCTGTTTAAAAAAAAATCGACTGTGGCTATGGATCGGCCGGTGGGCAGGGGGGGTTTCTAGGTACTCAGACCCTCCCCCCCCCTGCCGCATGCGCGCATGTCTCCTCGCGGGTGAGTGTGTGTCCCCTGCAGCAGCCTCCCCTCTTCCTAACACCTACAACGCACAATAGGTGAGCGCTGGAGGAACTTACAGGCATGAGTGAGTCTGAGTCATTGCGGCAGGCACAGAACTGGAGACAATGTCTGGAGACAGGTGCCCCCTTGAGGCCAGGAGCCCGGCGGCAGCCGACTCCACTGCCTTCCTGAGTTCCGCCACTGGGCTTGACAAAGGCAACACACGGCTTGACACCTGTTGTCCGCATTTCTGTTGAAATAATTCCACACCGAAGAGGTGATTTTTTTTTGGTATTTTGACTAGGCATGTCAATTGCCTTATTCATACCACGGACAACAACTGTCTCCCCGGGTGCCTGATTTAAACAAACCACATCACCATCAGAATCCTCCTTGTCAATTTCCTTCTCAGCGCCAGGAACACCCATATCCTCATCCTGGTGTACTTCAACAGTGACATCTTCAATTTCAATATCACAAAATGGACTGTGGGTGCTCCTTCCAGTACTTGCAGAGGGCGTGCAAATGGTGAAAGGCGCCACCTTTTCCCGTCTAGTGTTGCGAAGGTCAGGCATCACACACGCTGACACAATTGGATTCTCCTTGGGGATTTGTGATTTAGAACGCACAGTTCTTTGCTGTGCTTTTGCCAGCTTAACTCTTTTCATTTTTCTAGTGGGAGGATGAGTGCTTCCATCCTCATGTGAAGCTGAACCACTAGTCATGAGGAACATAGGAGAGGGTCTTAGCCGTTCCTTGCCACTCCGTGTCGTAAATGGCATATTGGCAAGTTTACGCTTCTCCTCAGATGATTTTAATTTATATTTTTGGGTCATTTTACTGAACTTTTGCTTTTTGGATTTTACATGCTCTCTACTATGACATTGGGCATCAGCCCTGGCAGACGACGTTGATGGCATTTCATTGTCTCTGCTATTTTACCCTCCAAATTTTTGTTCTCCATTTTTGAATGTGTGGAATTATATGCCAGTACAGACAGATATATAATATAATATATACATATATGTGTCATTATCTCAGTAGGAGAACCAAAAATGTGTGATTTTGAATTTTGGATAAGGGATACTCAACCTGTAATATATCTGGAATTTAGACGGCAGTAATGTCTGGAATTAGATACCACTAGATCAGTGGTTCCCAAACTTTTTGGAATCATGGCGCCCTAGAGTATCAGAATTTTTTTCACGGCACCCCTAGGCCAAAAGT
This sequence comes from Pseudophryne corroboree, assembly GCF_028390025.1. Taxonomy (NCBI): domain Eukaryota; kingdom Metazoa; phylum Chordata; class Amphibia; order Anura; family Myobatrachidae; genus Pseudophryne; species Pseudophryne corroboree. The sequence goes on from NC_086447.1 coordinate 185,537,295, forward strand.
TTCTTATTGAGAATTTTAGAAAACAATAAGTAAATTATGTTTATGTGTCATCCTTAGTTTCTTTAGTGTGGTGCAGAACAATATTTGCTTCTGTTTGTCCTCATATTTTATAATTGGCAGTCACAAGCACTGGTTTTGTCTTTTACTATGACCAGAAATAGTTTAATTTGGTCTTTGACCACCAATCTTTGGCACCCCTGCTAGTGTCCTGAGGCACCCCAGGGTGCCTAGGTACACAGTGACAATGCCAAATTCCTTGTCGTATAAACAACCCTTTATGAAGCTAAGAACACTGTACGCTGTTTACTTAAGAAGTACCGTAATGGTACGCTATTGGCGTAGCGATCGCTCAGCCGTAGGCGAGACGCTCAAGCGTCACGTTCGCTCGCGGCCCAGTGATCACAGGACACGTTATTGGTTATGTCTAGGGGAATGATTCGCTGTAGCTTAGCGTACGCTCGAGACCACGAGGAGGTCACCAGCGATGCAGACGCTCACAACACTATACCTTTATGATAAAACCTTATACCAATGAAATACACTGAATACCTTAATGTGAGTACAGGGTGTAAGTGCAACCTTGTGTAACCTGACTAACTACAAAGCTGCTTGAGCGTCACCGACGCTCAAGTGAACACTTAACACTATAGAAAATGCACAGATACTGGTTTAGGTTCCAAAGCCTATTAACTGTATTATATCTAATATACTTGTAAAAGGGGATAACAGTACAAATGATACACTACAATATAACAGAGACTTCCTAACCACAGAACTAAACTATAAATACAAAAAGACAATACTACTCTGACCTAAATGCAATACAATACAATGCTATAATACTATGAGAGATATAAGAGAAAAGAGGAGAGAGAGAGATAGAGAGAGAGAGAGAAATTGGCTCACAGAAAGACAATGATTACGGAGAGAAAACTTACGCACAAAGGGTAACGATCGCATGCGCCTCGATATCCAGCTCCCGGCTATCAGCAGATAACCGTTGATGAGAGTGAGTGTAGTTGGATATGGTCGGCCTGCCTATTTATGCCCCACACACAATGCAATCTCATAGTCCCTACAATCCCATTGTCCATTGGCCGAAGGAATTCGGCCCTGCATCATAACAAAAGGTCATAGGGTGATTCATACAGGTGGGCTGTGACGATTTCCAACAGCTCAGGTGGGTGGGAAACTGGGTTTCCCGCCGCATACCTGAGTATGAGTAAATAATAGAAATGGACATAAACTTCTTATGTCCATAACTATTCGCACGAGCGATTAATACGCTCCAAACCAACACCGGAATATTGCTAATTAAATACTCTTCCGATGGGTACCAAACACTGCTGTATGATTCCTGTTAGACCCTTCGTACGATATAAAGAGGGATTCCTCAGCTCTGGGACATTGTATTTTAACCAAACTTTCAGAATCTATCAAAGGGACCATGATCTATAAACTACATTAATTGTGAAAATATGTAACGAATGAGTCGCACGCTACGACTACATAAACTCTACCGTAAATACGCATACCGCGCCTGCGAGTGCACGCTATTGCGGGTATGCGCCTCCACGGGAGAGCGTACGCACGCGCAGCGCGGACCAGTGTGCGGTGCAAATATGGCAACGTGCATTGAGACATTTTTCTGACTTTGACAGTCCACCCTTTGGCAGTCAATAATAACTGCCACAAAACATTTAAGGAGAAAAATGTAAGTCAGGGGTTAATTGATTTCCATGGTGGGGTAAGGAAGAAGAGAGGAGTAGGTGTGAAAAGGGTATGACCTAGTGAGAAAGTAGAAGCATGTGTGTATGAGTCCATGTTTGGAGGGTCATGTATCATCGTGCCGTACGTGTGGTAAATCAAGCTTCGAGGTATTGCGAAGTATACATTTGAATTCCTTCTTATCCCGTACTAAGGGTCTGTGGATGGGCTGTCAAACTCTACCGAGCTCATTTCGGCTGTGGTTGCAACAAAATGGGGATGCACATTTTAGTTGATGATACATGAATGGGGGAGGTATGTGGTTGCTGATATCTGTGCCTGTATTCCCTATCGTCTATGTGTGTTATTACCTGAGGGTTGTAGAGATGAAGATAAAGAACACTTATGGAAAAATGCAATGATATTCTATGTCAGGGAAATGTACATCTGTCGTCGAAGTTGTGTTCGGTATCTGTTGAGAGTCGTCTTCTTTGCGCTGTATTGCTCCTTAGGCATGAGCAAATAGCTTTGTCTGAGCCATCAGATTTACAAAAAAATGTTGGGCTAGCGTGAGTTTAAAAGTACTAGGGAAACTGGGGATCCATGGCAAAGTTCATCAAGTGTCCATTTCTCAAGTGGTCAAAAGCTTCATCTTTGGTCTTGTCTGTTGTCTTGTCTGTATACCGTCTCGTCAACTTCCTCGTCCAAGGGGTCTTTGTATCTTGGAGAAAAGCAGAAAAACAGGTGAAAGAAACGGACCGTATAATCGCATTTTCATCACATTCTGGTTTCTATCATTGGGTCATAAATCAAATCCAGGTTAATTACGGTTTCCTCGCTCCTCAAGCTCATCACTTTTGTACTTTGTTTGCACCTCATTAAAGCCTGCCCGCATCTAAATATCAATCCAATAAATATAACAACACCCAAAATACATAGGAGAAACTTTCCAACATCCATTATGACTCCTTGAGCCCAGTCTCCTAAACCGGAGAACCAATTTCGCGGGTTCAACCATGACACCCAACCAGTCAGCTCATTACCTACAGCAGCAAGGGTGAGATTGTGTTTTCGACGAAATTCCCACTTTAATTGGAGAATATCATCCATCTTTTGGTCTATGACCTCTACCGGATCCTCGGTGCTATTTGTGATGTACGTGCAACACTTTATGCCGTACTGTGTTGCCAATGTAACACAATATCCGCCTGTTACTGCTGTAAGATAATTAAGAACCATCCTATGCTGAACTAGTTCTGTTTTGTAAGCTTGAAGTTCTCTTCCAGTGTATCTAAACGTGTCATCATACATTTCAGTGATATTATCTAACAAATTGGCGAGTGCGGAAATGTATTTATAATTCATCACTCCTCGAGCGGTACGAGTGAAATCTAACGCTACCAGAAACTGAATCCCGGTGGATTCATGGATAAGATCAGAGGCCGGATGCTCTAACCTTTCTGACAGTTGTCTTTTAACTCGGTGCTCGTAATGAGTGTGAGTATAAGGAGCTTGGGCACCACGGTGTATGTCCTTCATTTTGTCATGTGTAACAGTCATCACTTCAGGCAATACTTTTCCAATATAACACAATCCTTCAGAGTTTGGGGCAAGCCACTTGTACGCCTTTCTCCCACATATGAAATATGCATCATCGGGGAGAACATATGGGACGGAGAAGGACATGACCATGTTACAAACCTTCCAGGTGAAATCTCCTGACCCTAATTCTTCCATCTGCCTAATGCACGTATCACTTTGTATGATATGTGCACAGTATCCTGGTGATACCTCTCCAACTCTAGTAATCCTATTTCCTAAGGTATATCGATACCGGAAAGATTTCCCTCTACTGGCTATGTGGCGTACGAGCTCTGTATCTGTAGGCATTCTATCTGCTCTGTGTGAGAAGGTCATGGTGTGGTTACTCCATGACACTTCCCAATTTCCCGGTTTTCTAGGATTGGAGATGTTAAAACATAAGAGGGACCTATCCACATGGTATTGGTGGAGCTTCAAACTAGGAGGGCTGGAGATGTTAAACCTCCGGTCCACCGGTCTCCCACCACTTAGCTCAAGTACCTCCCCTAACGTTAAAGGAAATGGTACTAGCCCTGATTTACTGTGACCCTGAGGTACTTGAGAGCATACCCAACAATCGGTCTTGTTTAACACATTACCCACTAGAGAGTGATAGTCACTCAACGGATGCCGGTCCATATGGATATTAAAACTAGATTGGCATTTCTTTATGCATCCATCTTCAACCAGATTATCACAGAGCCTACAGATACAATTTTCTTCAGCTAACAATCCATCACAATTTCTTCTATCGGATCGTTTTCTGATACTCGCCTTTGCTTGTTGGTTTGGTTGATCTTGGAAAACTACGCCTCCATCATCATAATCGGAACCCATTCCAGAACCTCTCTCGACCTCTATGGTACTCTCGCCGGAACAGACTGCTCTGGTCAACATCATGGTTAACATCAAAATCCGGATCACAGTCTCTTGGGGCAAGTCCATCTTTGAGGAGGAAATGGAGAAGAATGAGAAGGGGGAAAAAGAAAATTTTTTTTTTTTTTTTTTTTTTTCAGGGAGAGGGGATGGGAAGTGGAGAAAAACAATAAAAGGGAGAGGGGAGTCGACAGCTGCTTTTGATCTTCAAGGCTCAGGTGCCGCCTCAGTCCTCCTGGAACAGACACTCCAGTGATACAACCTCTACCGTCTGTTCCTTATCACGGGACTTCTCGGGATCAGCAACCTTCTTGCAGTGGGATGAATGGACCCAAGTCTCTCTCTCAGCAACCTTCAATGCTGTGGTGCTAGTCAATAAGACCTGGTATGGTCCTTCCCATCTATCAATAAGACAACCTGAGCGTAGAAAATTTCGTATCATTACATAATCCCCAGGTTCAATGTCATGACAATTACTATCTGGTAAATCAGGAATCACCAACTTCAGATTATCATTTTGATTCCTCAACTGCTTACTCATGTTAATCAAGTATTTTACAGTTACTTCATTGTTACATTTCAAATCATCCTGAGGGTTAATCATGACATGCGGTTGTCGACCAAACAAGATTTCAAAAGGAGACAGATTAAGAGGGGACCTGGGAGTGGTTCTGATGCTATACAAAACAATGGGTAAAGCTTCTGGCCACGTCAATCCTGTCTCTGCCATTACTTTACTCAATTTATTTTTAATAGTGCTGTTCACTCTTTCGACCTTCGCACTCGCCTGTGGACGGTACGGAGTGTGCAGCTTGCTATCAATACCCATCAACTTACACATTCCTTGAAAGACATCACCTGTAAAATGGGTACCCCTATCACTTTCAATGATTCTAGGGATACCATATCTACATACAAATTCCTGCACAATTTTCTTAGCTGTAAACATAGCGGTATTTGTAGCTGCTGGAAAAGCTTCGACCCAATTCGAGAAAACATCTATACAGACAAGTACATATTTCAAATTTCTACATGGGGGTAATTGAATGAAGTCAATTTGTATTACTCGGAAAGGGCCGCCGGCAGGTGGGATATGGGATGGTTCTGTAGGTATTGCTTTTCCAATATTCTTTCTCAGACAGGTAAGGCATGACATTGCTCTCTTACTCGCATGAGAGGAGAATCCTGGGGCGCACCAGTATGCTCTTACCAATTTGCACATCCCCTCCTTGCCTAGATGAGTCAGCCCGTGAGCTGCTTCAGCCAGACATGGAAGGTATGCCCTGGGGGCCACTGGTTTACCATGTCCATCCGTCCAGAGCCCTGAGGACTCCTGGCCATATCCCTTTGCCTTCCAGACTGCTCTTTCCTGTGTGGAACACAAATTCTGCATCTCATACAACTTCTGTGTGTTGATGGTATTAAATACCATCAATTGTGTGGTGTCTGTCTGTATGGGGGTAGCAGCTGCAAGCTTTGCGGCTTCGTCTGCTCGGCTGTTACCAAGGGATACTGGGTCTTGACTATATGTATGTGCTTTACATTTGATAACAGCCACTCTGTCGGGTTCCTGTATCGCTGTTAGAAGCCTTTTTATGTGAGCTGCATGCGCTATCGGTGTACCAGCTGCCGTCATGAAATTTCTGAGCCGCCATAGCGCTCCGAAATCATGGACTACCCCGAACGCGTATCTAGAATCGGTGTAGATATTGGCTGACTTACCCTTAGCCAATTCACATGCTCTGGTTAGGGCGACCAGTTCAGCAACCTGGGCTGAGTGAGGTGGGCCTAGCGGTTCCGCTTCTATGGTGTCTTGGTCATCTACGACTGCGTATCCAGTACACAAGTCTCCCGAGTCTGACTGTCTGTGACAACTACCGTCCGTGTAGAACGTGAGTTCTGCATCTTCCAGTGGATTGTCACTGATGTCAGGCCTTGCGGTAAAATTTTGGGTCAAATATTCCATACAATCATGTGTATCTCCCTTTGCATTAAATCCTCCTTCCCCATCACTCTCACCTTCCACCCTTTGTGCCTGACCAGGCACACCTGGGAGAAATGTTGCAGGATTTAATGCGCTGCATCTCCTTATGGTGATGTTTACGGGGGCCATTAATGCCAATTCCCATCTTGTAAACCTTGCTGATGAGACGTGTCTGGTTTGGGCAGAATTCAATAAGGCAGATACCGCATGCGGTGTATGGATTGTGAGGTTGTGGCCTAGCACGACATCTTCGCTTTTCGTTACTAGCAATGCTATCGCCGCAACGCTACGCAAGCATGTGGGGAGGGATCGCGCTACCGTGTCTAGCTGAGCGCTGTAGTATGCAATTGGCCTGCTGGCATCACCGTGTTTTTGTGTTAGTACACCTGCTGCGCACCCAGCACTTTCTGTTCCGTATAGTTCAAAGGGTTTCCCATAGTCTGGCATACCTAGTGCTGGTGCCTGCGTTAGACACTGTTTGAGTCTCTCAAATGCTGTTTCGGATTCGTCTGTATGCGAAATCCGATCAGGTTTGTTTGAGGAGACCATTTCCTGCAAAGGTAGCGCCAATATGGAAAACCCTGGGATCCAATTACGGCAATACCCACACATTCCTAAAAACGTCCTGATCTGTTGCTGGGTTTGTGGCAGTGTCATGTCTCTAATGGCTTGGATTCTATCAGCGGTCAGGTGTCTCAGTCCTTGTGTTAGACAGTGTCCCAAATATTTTACCTTAGTCTGGCATAATTGCAACTTGTCTTTGGAAACCTTGTGACCTGTGTCTGAAAGATGAAACAGGAGCTGTTTCGTATCCTTCAGGGAAGCTTCCAGTGAATCTGAACACAGCAGTAAATCATCCACATACTGTATCAATACTGATCCACTCTCTGGTTGGAAAGACTGTAAACAATCATGCAAAGCCTGAGAAAATATACTTGGACTATCTATGAAACCTTGGGGTAACCGAGTCCACGTGTATTGGACTCCTCTGTATGTGAATGCAAACAAATATTGGCTGTCAGGGTGCAGAGGTACCGAAAAGAAAGCGGAGCAGAGGTCAATAACAGTGAAAAATTTGGCAGTGGGAGGAATTTGCATTAGGATGACAGCTGGATTAGGCACTACGGGGAACTGACTCTCAACTATTTTGTTAATCCCCCTTAGATCCTGCACTAGCCTGTAACCCCTCCCCCCACTCTTTTTAACAGGGAAGATGGGACTATTTGCTGTGCTGGACGTTCTTACTAGAATGCCCTGTTGTAGCAAGCGCTCTATCACTGGGAAAACTCCTAACTCCACCTCTGGCTTCAGAGGATACTGTGGGATTTTTGGAGCTATCCTACCATCTTTTACTTGCACAACTACTGGAGCTACATTTGCCATTAATCCAGTGTCCTGTCCATCTTTTGTCCAAAGTGACTCTGGTATCTGAGATGTCATTTCTTCTACTTGGGATGGATTCCTATTTGTCATAATGGTGTGTGACATTAATTTTGATGGGGAGTCTAGCATGTCTCGTACTTCCTGAGCGTGATTCTCAGGTATGTCCAAGAATACACCTTCAGGAGTACAATAAATGACGCAACCCATTTTACATAGTAAGTCTCTTCCCAGGAGATTGGTTGGTGCAGATGCAGCCAGCAAAAAGGAATGCTTGGTATGCAAAGGCCCTATTGTAATCTCGGCTGGTTTGCTAACAGGGTAGTGCTGGACTACTCCTGTTACTCCCATGGCTGGAATTGTCCTACCAGTGGTTCTCATGCCCACTGTCGAATTTATCACTGACTTGGCCGCCCCTGTGTCTACAAGAAAGTTTAAAGTTTTACCAGCCACATTGATTGCAATCTCTGGTTCGCTTCCAAGACTGGCAATCAATTTAACTGGCTGCAGATTACAGGTATGGCCACACCCCTATTGGGTATGCTGACCTCCCTGAATCCCATTGGCAGCGACTATTTGTGGGGGAGTTAGCTGGGAACTACCAGAGGCATGCCAGTCTCTGTTCGGGGGATATCTTTTTGTTTCCCCTGTATGTGGCTCAAAACTCCGCCTCTGTGGACCCTGCTCCCAATGTCGTGTGTTGTGTTGTTGTCTAGGGGGTTGAAAAGATCTTTGTACATTCTTTGTTCTACATTCTCGTGCATAGTGTCCCGGTCTGTTACAAGAAAAACATGTTATTACACTTGCCTTACCCACAGGATTCGGTGGTACATACGCAGGCTGCCTTGTGGTCAGCGCCTGTATACTTACGGACATCAACTTATCACTTTGCGACTCTCTGTGCCTAGTGATGTTTCTGTCGTGATCAATAGCAGCCTCTCTCAAGCCGGACACTGACAGACCTCGCCAGCATGGTTGCGTGGTCTGAACCCTAGTCTTTAATGTTTCCTTTAAACCATCCATCAGTACAGATACTGCTACTTCCCGATGGTTTGGGTTGGTCTTTATGTCTTCTATACCCGTGTACTTTGCCATTTCTAATAGTGCCCGGTGAAAATATTCTATTGCCGTTTCGGACTCCTTTTGCTTAATGGAAAATATTTTATTCCATTTAACAACGGTTGGGAAATACTCCTTTAACTGTAAATTTATCCTTTTTACATTATCCTTGTTGTACACGTCTGTAAGCGGTACATCTTTATCCAATGCACAGTCAGCTAAGAATTGAGTTGCATCGACATTGGAAGGTAAACAAGCTCTTAGCAGTATCTGCCAATCCTTGTTGTTGGGTTCTACAGTGTTACCTAGATCCCTGATGTATTTTTGGCTAGCAACTAAGTCTTTCCTGGGGTCAGGAAATTCGGACACTATTGTTCTTATTTCCATTCTGGAAAATGGGGTGTACATGGCAATGTTCCTTATGGGAGTGGCTCCAGACACATCTGTTTTTCCATTGGGAACTGCTATTACCCTTACAGGAGCAATTCTAACAGCCTCTTCCTGTGTAGATTCTACAACTTGTGGTACAATGGTTTCAGTGTAGTGCATGGTGCCGTACTTACCCGTTGACACGACCTCACCTATCCCTCCGCTAGGGGCTTTCACTAATCTCGTGGGTGTCGCTGTGCCTACTGTGGTCTCTGCTATGGTGGCCGCAAGAGAGAGAGCTGAAATTGTTGCCGAATCTTCTTCTTGATCACACTCCTGAGGAAGGTTCAAAACAGGGTACAACTTGCACGGGTTAATACTTGCATGAGTTATTTGGTTAACATCATTAACATTTACAGTGTTACTAAGAGTTTGTGTTTTACAACCCAGTGCGTTTCTCTCCGCAATCAACTTCTCTCCTGCAATGTATGGTGGAGGAGGAGCTGTGGCAATCAACTTCCTGACTGCCCCAGATCCTGCCGCCAGAGCCAAACCTCTCTGTATCTCACCTTCCTGGTGCCATAACTGTAAACAATCATGATGTTGAATTCGTCTCTTTGTTGATTTTACGAGACATATCCTCCTCCTTAAATTTTGTAACACTTCTGGACTAAAGCTACCTATTCTTGGGAATTTGTCCCTGTCTTGTACAGTCATTCTCTCCCATTCATCACATAAAACCTCTGTGTGACTACCGTATTTTTCACACATTACATATCGTGCCGACCCAACTGGTCGGTTCTCTGAATCAACCCGAACCGAGGTTGATCGCCCCCTACCTGAACAAATGGCCCCCATAATCTGCAGGCGTTGCTTATTCCTCCTTGGATCTTTATCTCAAGGTTTTCAGCGAACCCTTACAAACAAACCAAGATGTCCTTGGGCAGGCCGGCGGTGGTGGTTTATCAAGTACCCCACTTACTTCTCGCCCACGTTGGCCTGTGCTGCAATCACTGTAACCAGAGCTGCGGTACCCAACCCAGGGCCCCTGTGAACCTTTATTTACTGGGGCGCGTTCCCCAGCAAGTATCGGTTGTTGGATAGTTCCTGAGTGACCAGCGAACTTCCCTTCCAAAAATAAAAAATTACACAAATCACGTCAGAATGTACAAATAGCGTTTGTGACCACTTTACTCTAATGGTATTAGGTCAGATTACTAACTACTGCACACAATTACGTGCGGTCCAATCGTTCAGTACACGAGCACTACTTGTCATGTACTGAAAGATCAATGGAATCGATGTTTCCGGCCGCGATTCCTTCAGCAAGAGCTTGTATGGCCTATATGGGTTCTGCACCAACACCCCAGGCGTTGTGCCACTGGACTTTTATAGCGGACCTCTTTGTCTATTTTACCTGTTACCTTATGACCTCCTGGTCTGTTACCTTATGACCTCCTGGTCTTGTTACCTTACGGTCCGCTATACTCTAATGCTCAAATATTATTTAACCAGGGATGCCTCCCTAGCCACCGTATATGTCACTTACACGTATGTCCCTTGACGAGTACCCGGCTTTCCTTTTGGTTCCACCTTAAAGTTATATAAACTTTTGTATACAAAACACACTCACTCAACACATGTACACTTTTGTTTCTATATCTATTTCTGCGCAGAAATTGTCTTTAGGCCAAAAGTGTTACCAATTAGGAGCAGGATCTGTTAAACTAAATTTCAGATTTCCCAAAAATAGATTTGCGTTATTTACCGCGTCGCGTTATCTACCGCTGTGCGTTAATTATCGCCTTTGCGTTACTTCACTTTATCACAACTTGAGCTACGTGGGCGTAACCGGACGCTACGTTGCGTAATGTACGCTGCGTGCGTCTGCCTTTTGGATTGCGTACGCTAGTCTTTGTTAGCGACACGTGTACGCAATGCAAAGGATCCTCCGTAACACAATATATATTTTTATCAATGTAAATGATCCCTGATCATCTACCGCAATCCACACTGACTGCCTTGTATCTCCTAGACAAACCGTGTGTTGTTCTATACTTTAACTATTACCTCTACTATTAAATAACAGCAAATCTCTTTTTAGCACTTTCTATCAACTATAAAATTGGCAAACAGGAATAGTGATATACGAAAATGAAACAGAAATGCAGATATATATGTGCGTACGCAAGACAAAAGAAAAATAAACAGTTTTAAAAAGACACAAGCGTTTTGTTCTTACTTCCGGTTACCGGATTCCTTCAGCACTCTTTATCTAAGCGAAGCAGACGCTTATCCCGTCAGCAACTGCGAGACAACCTCCCACCCTTTTGCTGGAGGGATAATGTCTGCTGATCTACCTAGTGCAGATATGAGAAGGATCGGACGAGTCCCCAATTGACAATGCCAAATTCCTTGTCGTATAAACAACCCTTTATGAAGCTAAGAACACTGTACGCTGTTTACTTAAGAAGTACCGTAATGGTACGCTATTGGTGTAGCGATCGCTCAGCCGTAGGCGAGACGCTCAAGCGTCACGTTCGCTCGCGGCCCAGTGATCACAGGACACGTTATTGGTTATGTCTAGGGGAATGATTCGCTGTAGCTTAGCGTACGCTCGAGACCACGAGGAGGTCACCAGCGATGCAGACGCTCACAACACTATACCTTTATGATAAAACCTTATACCAATGAAATACACTGAATACCTTAATGTGAGTACAGGGTGTAAGTGCAACCTTGTGTAACCTGACTAACTACAAAGCTGCTTGAGCGTCACCGACGCTCAAGTGAACACTTAACACTATAGAAAATGCACAGATACTGGTTTAGGTTCCAAAGCCTATTAACTGTATTATATCTAATATACTTGTAAAAGGGGATAACAGTACAAATGATACACTACAATATAACAGAGACTTCCTAACCACAGAACTAAACTATAAATACAAAAAGACAATACTACTCTGACCTAAATGCAATACAATACAATGCTATAATACTATGAGAGATATAAGAGAAAAGAGGAGAGAGAGAGATAGAGAGAGAGAGAGAAATTGGCTCACAGAAAGACAATGATTACGGAGAGAAAACTTACGCACAAAGGGTAACGATCGCATGCGCCTCGATATCCAGCTCCCGGCTATCAGCAGATAACCGTTGATGAGAGTGAGTGTAGTTGGATATGGTCGGCCTGCCTATTTATGCCCCACACACAATGCAATCTCATAGTCCCTACAATCCCATTGTCCATTGGCCGAAGGAATTCGGCCCTGCATCATAACAAAAGGTCATAGGGTGATTCATACAGGTGGGCTGTGACGATTTCCAACAGCTCAGGTGGGTGGGAAACTGGGTTTCCCGCCGCATACCTGAGTATGAGTAAATAATAGAAATGGACATAAACTTCTTATGTCCATAACTATTCGCACGAGCGATTAATACGCTCCAAACCAACACCGGAATATTGCTAATTAAATACTCTTCCGATGGGTACCAAACACTGCTGTATGATTCCTGTTAGACCCTTCGTACGATATAAAGAGGGATTCCTCAGCTCTGGGACATTGTATTTTAACCAAACTTTCAGAATCTATCAAAGGGACCATGATCTATAAACTACATTAATTGTGAAAATATGTAACGAATGAGTCGCACGCTACGACTACATAAACTCTACCGTAAATACGCATACCGCGCCTGCGAGTGCACGCTATTGCGGGTATGCGCCTCCACGGGAGAGCGTACGCACGCGCAGCGCGGACCAGTGTGCGGTGCAAATATGGCAACGTGCATTGAGACATTTTTCTGACTTTGACAACAGTTTGGGAACCACTGCACTAGATAGATACCAGATACCACTGTGACTAGAATGATGATGACCTATGCACAGTGACAGGACACTACTACAGCACCCTACAGCAGCAAGATGCAGCACAAGACACTGAGCAACGACCAGTGATACTGAGCACTGATGATACTACTGAGCAGTGATACTGAGCACTGATACTACTGAGAACTGACACTGAGCAGCAAGATGCAGCACAAGACACTGAGCACTGACCAGTGATATTGAGCACTGATGATACTACTGAGCAGTGATACTGAGCACTGATGATACTACTGAGCAGTGATACCGAGAACTGACACTGAGCAGCACGATGCAGCACAAGACACTGAGCACTGACCAGTGATACTGAGCACTGATGATACTACTGAGCAGTGATACTGAGCACTGATGATACTACTGAGCAGTGATACTGAGAACTGACACTGAGCAGCACGATGCAGCACAAGACACTGAGCACTGACCAGTGATACTGAGCACTGATGATACTACTGAGCAGTGATACTGAGCACTGATGATACTACTGAGCAGTGATACTGAGAACTGACACTGAGCAGCACGATGCAGTGCAAGACACTGAGCACTGACCAGTGATACTGAGCACTGATGATACTACTGAGCAGTGATACGGAGCACTGATACTACTGAGAACTGACACTGAGCAGCACGATGCAGCACAAGACTCAGTACCACTGACCAGTGATACTACTGAGCACTGATGATACTACTGAGAACTGACACTGAGAAGCACGATGCAGCACAAGACACTGTACTAGTATTAGTATTAGTGAGCAGCACAAAAGCACTCTGGAATTGTCACCCCCCAGATACCACTGTGATTGGAATGATGATGACCGATGCGCAGTCAGAGGACACTACTACCACAGCATCCTACAGCAGCAAGATGCAGCACAAGCACTGTACTAATATTAGTACAGGTTGAGTATCCCATATCCAAATATTCCGAAATATGAAATATTCCGAAATACAGAATTTTTTGAGTGAGAGTGAGATAGTGAAACATCTGTTTTCTGATGGTTCAATGTACACAAACTTTGTTTAATACACAAAGTTCTTAAAAATATTGTATTAAATTACTTTCAGGCTGTGTATAAGGTGTATATGAAACATAAATGAGTTGTGTGAATGGAGACACACTTTGTTTAATACACAAAGTTATTAAAAATATTGGCTAAAATGACATTCAGGCTGTGTGTATAAGGTGTGTATATGAAACATAAATGCATTCTGTGCTTAGATTTAGGTCCCATCACCATGATATCTCATTATGGTATGCAATTATTCCTAAATACGGAAAAATCCGATATCCAAAATACCTCTGGTCCCAAGCATTTTGGATAAGGGATACTCAACCTGTAATGTATTACTGAGCAGCACGATGCAGCACAAGACAATGAGCACTGATACTGAGCACTGATGATACTACGGAGAACTGACACTGAGCAGCACTATGCAGCACAATACACTGTACTAGTATTAGTAATGTAGTATTACTGAGCACCACAAGACAATGAACAGTGATACTGAGCACTGATGATACTACTGAGCAGTGATGCTGAGCACTGATGATACTACGGAGAACTGACACTGAGCAGCACTATGCAGCACAAGACACTGTACTAGTATTAGTAATGTAGTATTACTGAGCACCACAAGACAATGAGCACTGATACTGAGCACTGATGATACTACGGAGAACTGACACTGAACAGCAAGATGCAGCACAAGACACTGTACTAGTATTAGTGAGCAGCACAAAAGCACTCTAGAATTGTCACCAACCAGATACCACTGTGACTGGAATGATGATGACCGATGTACAGTCACAGGACACTACTACCACAGCACCCTACAGCAACAAGATGCAGCACAAGACACTGTACTAGTATTACTGAGCAGCACGATGCAGCACAAGAAAATGAGCACTGATACTGAGCACTGATACTGAGAACTGACACTGAGAGAAAGTAGCCACGTCCTCTCTGTACTCTCTACAATGCCTGAGTGAAAATGGTGGCGACGCACAGCTCTTTATATGGAATCCGAATCCCGCGAGAATCCGACAGCGGGATGATGATGTTTTGCCTCGTTCGGGTTTTCCGAGTCAGGCGGGAATAGGCTCGGAACCGCGTTTGACAGTTCGGTAGGGTTCGGTTCTCGGTGAACCGAACCCGCTCATCTCTAATATATATATATATATATATATATATATATATATAGTTCTGTGGACATCCACACTGGACTGCACACATCAAGGAACCAATCAGATGGTGCTCCACTCCAAGGAACGGTTAATTCCAATAAATAGTCATTTGTAAAAGAGGGCACTCACCAATTTTTTTTTAAAAGGTCAAAGGTCATTTATTATCACATCATCAAGTCAAATGATGTGGTAATAAATGACCTTTGACCTTTTTTTAAAAAAATGGTGAGTGCCCTCTTTTACAAATGACTATATATATATATATATATATATATATAAATGTGTGTGTGTGTCCATAGGTTCTGCACTCTTCCATGAGCAATGTGTGTGTGTGTGTCCATAGGTTCTGCACTCTTCCATGAGCAACAATGGGGTGCACACATCAAGCACAACAAATAGCGGGCTTAGAATAGCATAGTCCAAATTAGTGGGCACTCACTAAATACTGCATCTTGTTTTAATACGTTTTAAGTTAAATACATACAATTAAGATGATCTGCAACTTTTCGGTCCTAGACGGCATGTTTCCAACAGATAAATCAGCTTATAGTCAAGTCAACACACACAGCAGCATAGAATCTGTTTGTCTTACCTGGTGGCAGTGGCGGAACTAGCGAGCGGTGTGCCCAGGTGCGACAAAATGCTTTGCCCCCCCCCCCTCCTCATCCCATCCAAGTCCACCCCCTCACCCCTGGAGAGGATCTGGTGAGGGGGATCTGCTCCGGGCCAGAGAAATGGATACCTAGCAACAGTGCTGTAATTAGACATTTTAGCGATGTGTGCAAGAAACGGCATCGGAGCCCCCCTCCCCTCTATGTAAAACAGGGGCAGTGCGCGTCGTTGGCGCGTGCAAAAAATATAGGGGCGTGGCTTCGTGGGGAAGGGGTGTGGCCACAAAATAATACCAATTCAAATAACGGTGCACAGTAGTCTCCATTATTCAAATTACGTCGCACAGTAGCACCACTACACCAGGTAGAGCCCCTTTTATACCTTACGGCTGACAGATTCCCCTTTTTACACATTACGGCAGACAGCGTCCCATTTTTACACATTACAGCAGACAGCGTCCCCTTTTTACACATAACGGCAGACAGCTCCCCCTTTTTACATATTACAGCAGACAGCGTCCCCCTTTTTACCTATAACGGCTGACAGAGTCCCCTTTTTACACATTACGGCAGGCAGCGTCCCCTTTCATAACGGTAGACAGCATCCCCTTTTTACACATTACGGCATATAGCGTCCCCCTTTTTACACATTACGGCAGACAGCGTCCCCCTTTTTACACATTTTGGTAGACATCATCCCCTTTTCACACATTACGGCAGAGAGCATCCCCTTTTTACACATTACGGCAGACAGCATCCCCCTTTTTACACATAACGGCAGACAGCGCCCCCCTTTTTACACATAACGGCAGACAGCATCCCCTTTTTACAAATAACGTCAGACAGCGTCCCCTTTTTACACATAACGGCAGACAGCGTCCCCTTTTTACACATAACGGCGGACAGTGTCCCCCTTTTTACACATAACGGCAGAGTCCCCTTTTTACACATAACGGCAGAGTCCCCTTTTTACACATAACGGCAGACAGCGTCCCCTTTTTACACATAACGGCAGACAGCATCCCCTTTTTACACAATATGGCAGACAGCGTCCCCTTTTTACACATAACGGCAGACAGCGCCCCCTTTTTACACATAACGGCAGACAGCGTCCCCTTCTTACACTTTACGGCAGACAGCGTCCCCTTTTTACACATAACGGCAGACAGCGTCCCCTTTTTACACATAACGGCAGACAGCGTCCCCCTTTTTACACATAATGGTAGACAGCGTCCCCTTTTTACACATAACGGCAGACAGCGTCCCCATTTTTACACATAACAGCAGATAGCGTCCCCCTTTTTACACATTACGGCAGATAGCGTCCCCCTTTTTACACATAACGGCAGACAGCGTCCCCCTTTTACACATTACAGCAGACAGCGTCCCCCTTTTTACACATTAAGGCAGACGGAATATAAAGAAAGAAAGAAAGAAAGAAAGAAAGAAAGAAAGAATAGATTATACTTACTGTTTCCACTGGCAGTCAGGCTCCTTAGTGCAGCTTTTCTGGCAGAGATCCCGGGCAGGCGAGAAGGAGGAGGACGAAGGAGGGGGAGGAGGGAGCCGCAGCAGCGCTATGTAATTGGTGGAGGCGCTGCTGCAGCTGTACCTCTCCTTCACCATAGGTTGTCCTCCGCTGCTGTGAATGCTGGGATGCGCTTCCTAGCATTCACAGCAGCGGAGAACAGCCTATGGTAAAGGAGAGGGACAGCAGCAGCAGCGCCTCCACCAATTACACAGCGCTGTTGCGGCTCCCTCCTCCACCTCCCTCCTCCTCCTTCTCCCCCGTGGCCGCTTCTTGGCGGGCGGCTGTGTGCTGCGGGCGGCAGTGGCTCGCAGCACACAGCGGCATGTACTGAGTCAATTTGACTCATTACATGCAGCGCTGCTTTGGGCCCCTTGACAGTGGCGGGCCCCAGTGGAAGGCACTGCTTGCTCTGGCAGTAGTTCCGCCACTGCCTGGTGGCCTCTTATGCTCTCCCCGCCATTCCTGCAAGTCTGCGATCCGGCGTGCGCTGCAGCACACAGCTGGATGTCCCAGTGATCCCCGGTGTGCATTCCAACACCCGTGGAACGCATGGTCGGAAGTCCCGGCTATTCCTATCAATGCTAATCTTTATAGTCAAATTTACACATGCGCTTATACTCCGGTGTGCGCCTCCCAGTGTGTGGAGCACAATGGCTAGTAACGGGATGCGCTCCGCACACTGGGGAGTGCACACCGGAGTATACACGCACATGTAAATTTGACTGTATATATATATATATATATATATATATACACACATTTACTTACACCACTTTGTATTAGTGGTTGTCGGGGGCCATGATATAGATTTTTGCTTCTGTCACACTGTGATTGTTGATTGTATGATGGTTTAATACTCATCTGCCAGCCTTCACTGTGCACTCTATTTACATAGTCACATAGCTGAGGTTGAAAAAAGACCATTGAGTTCAACGTGTATTATAATTTTTATATTAATTAAATGCCGTATCCCTGGATATTTTTTTCCGCTAGGAATTTATCTAATCCATTTTTAAACTTATTGATTGAGTCCACCATTACTACCTTCTCTGGCAGAGAATTCCAAATCCTTACTGTTCTTACTGTGAAGAACCCTTTTCTACGTTGAGTATGGAATTTTTTTTCTTCTAACCTCAGGGGGTGTCCTCGTGTCCTAGGTAGTGTTTTTTTTTATAAACAAATCGTTTGCTAAATCCTTGTATTGTCCCTTAATGTATTTATAAATATTAATAATGTCCCCTCTCAGCCGCCTCTTTTCCAGTGTGAACATATCAAGCCTTTTAAGTCTTTCCTCATAGTCCAGTGCCTCTAACCCCTTAACCAGTTTGGTGGCTCGCCTCTGAACCCTTTCGAGTTCCAAGATATCTTTTTTATAGTGAGGTGCCCAGAACTGTACACCATATTCCAGGTGTGGCCGTACCAATGATTTATACAGTGGCAGGATTACACTCTTATCCCTCGTTTCCATTCCCCATTTTATGCATGCTAACACCTTATTAGCTTTTGTTGCTGCATTTTGACATTGCAAAATGTAATCAAATTCCCTATAGTCTGACTCTGTACTTGTGAGAGCTTGCAGTGAGTGTGACTCTGCAAATGTGAGAGCTTGCAGTGAGTGTCACTCTGCAAATGTGAGAGCGTGCAGTGAGTGTGACTCTGCATGTGTGAGAGCTTGCAGTGAGTGTGACTCTGCATGTGTGAGAGCTTGCAGTGAGTGTGACTCTGCAAATGTGAGAGCTTTCAGTGAGTGTAACTCTGCAAATGTGAGAGCTTGCAGTGAGTGTGACTGCAAATGTGAGAGCTTGCAGTGAGTCTGACTGCACTTGTGAGAGCTTGCAGTGAGTCTGACTGCACTTGTGAGAGCTTGCAATACAATACTTAACTGTCATCACGGCTCACATTCAATAACTGTAGAGCGTTCTTGAGGAGAGTCTCTAAACACCACATTTGACTTGCACAATAGGTCATGTGTTCTTCATTCCCATAGTTCACAGAAGTCTTAGGGCCTGATGCGGAGCTGGAAGTAAATCCAGCATAAATTGCTTAAAAGAAGCAAGCACACAAAAAAGTGCATATTCGCCCATAAGCAGAGCAGTATGCTACAGAGTAGTATCAGGAGATGTGACCACATCTGACACACACTGATTTACTACCATAAATCATCATCATTGCAGACTTGCATCTACCTTATACTAGGTAGAAGAGATACACCTCAAACAGGCATTACATTCATTTATGTATATAGCCCTCTGCATACTGTACTTACCTATTTTTTGGCTGCCCCTCTGGGAGGAGGCAGCCAGGTTGGTTTAATAGGGGGCGGGGAATCAGCTTATGTGGGCAGTGCGGGGGTGTGAAGACGCGATTGTGTCATCATGGCTTTGCCCCCCGCTTTACAATGACCAACTTACTAGCATGTAAAGAGGGTGGCGGGGCTACGATGATGTGATTCAACACCCGCCCCCTTTCGGTCTACAAGCAGGGGGGTGCAGGCAGATGCAGGGGTTGTGCGGGCTGATGTGGGATGGGGGAACGGACATCTGACCATCTCCGGGAGACTTGCCTTCTCTCCTGGGGGCTGGGAGTGCCACCCAATTTTCGGGAGCCCTCTGTTACCGGATGGGCTTACTCTGCCAGCTGGTACACAGTGGGGGTCACGCTACTTTCGGTATACTGACAACTAATCTCCCTCTTGGGGTGCCCGTAGCATGGTGAGCGTAGAGAGCCTGCAAGGAGCTATTTTGTGCTTGCACCACTGCTGGCATTCCGGCAGTCGGGATCCCAGTGCCGGTATGCTGGGCACTGGGATCCCAAGTGCCGGCAGTTCATACTACACCCTCCTGCAGTATAGAGATTCCTTCTCACGTCAGTAACTACCTCTTACTGACTCCTCTTATACCCCTTTCACACATGCAGCTGAATCCTGGGTTTTTGCACGTGCATGCGCATCAACCCCAGATTTCGGCATGTGTGAAAGGAAACAACCTGGGACTAAGTCCCAGGTCCGCGACCAAGGTCACGGAGATGAGACCCGGGAATATGCAAGCTTGCTAGACTGGGAAAATTCCCGGGTCACATATCTGAAGGCGGTATTACAGTGTTGTCAGAGATTCCGGGGCCTATTAATCATCTTTAGTGTACTTGTTGTTACACATGTGAAACGCTAGTTTTTGCATTCTTTTTGTAAAAGGGCCATTCTCTGTTAGGGGCCCGTTTGGATTGTTTAGAATTTAGAAAACTCCTAAAACTGTAAGTTCTTTAAGTTTGCTTGTGGAAATCAATGCCATCCCAAAATGAAGGTACTGGGAAAAAACAGCATAAAAATGGCCCAATCCTGGGCCATCTTTTCAATCCCGGGTATCGGGATTGAAAAATGGTCACTCCCGGGATTCCTGGGATCCCCGGGATTGACGTTTTCATGTGTGGCCACCCCCCTTGCCTCACCCCGCCCCGCACACATAACTCACCATACATCGGGGGTGGGTGGGTGGCATACTTCAGCGGCTCCAAGTGGCATGTGACGGCGCAGCTTGACCTCACACGCTGCGCTGGGGAGCCGGGAGGTGGAAGCCAGCCAGCGTCTGAGCGTCCTGAGATTGAATCCCGGCCGTTTTGGGCCCTAAATCCCGTGATCCCGCCGATCCAGATCACGGGATTGGCATCCCTAGTCAGATGGTATACATCGCAAGATGTTCAAGAGGATCCACAAGTCAGTCTTGCAGAGTCTTTTTATACAGTACTAGCAGTGCCTACCTGTCGCTGCCGAGTGTTACTCATTTTATTTAATGATGCAGAGTGGTTATTAACATTATTCAATTATATATTTTTTTCTGTCTTAGGGGCAAATTTATTCACTTTTTTTTCTAACTAAAATAATGTGACCCTACCTGAATGTATTAAAAGACTTTTGGAGCAGTTTTCTTTAAGAAAAAAAAAACTGCTCCAAAACCCTTCAATTCTAATATTGTTAGTGACTAGATTGCATTTCCCATACTTAGAATGCTATCTGGCCAAATAAATAAAAAAAAACAAATGTAAAAAAACACCGCAATGAGCCCTTTGATAATAACACTATCTTCAGATAGCGTAATCACAGGGCTCACTGCGACATCCTGCCTACTGCACAGTTTTCTCTGGCCGCAGGCAGTGTGATCAGCTATGTGTGTCCGATGCTGATAACTCTGGAAAAAAAGTAAAAAAAGTAAAGTGATGCTGCTGCGGTGATAAATCGGCACCAAGGTACGTGCCCGCCATTTACGTTTTTTTTTAGTTTATTGAGGTGCAGCAACACAGTGTGCAAAGACATGTCCTGGGGGGCCCAGTCAGTGTTGTGGGGTGCAGTACGCTGAGCGAACTAAGAGGTCTATTTACTAAGCCTTGGAAGGAGATGAAGTGCACTGAGATAAAGTCCCAGCCAATCAGCTCCTGTCATTTTTCAAAACACCCTGTGACATGGCAGTTAGGAGCTGATTGGCTGGTGCTTTATCTCAACCAAGGCTTAGTGAATAGACCCCAAATACCGTTTAGCCGTCGCCTGCATGTCCCTGACTGCAGTGCTGCTGACTCAGGTGGGCGGCAGCCATCTTGCTGCTTCTGGCTTGAAGCTGCCTCATGGTCCTGACAGGAGGAACACCATACAGCACAAGGTTAGCCAGTCTACCGGCTCAAAATTATTAAGTTAAGGGGTCTATGTAATATAAAGAAAATATTTCTAGTGAAAGTTCAGTTTTCAATTCTCACCTTTTACTTTCACAAATTCCCCGCAATTCATTATCCATTAGTTCTAAAATGATCAGTTTCAAAATGCTGCTCCTTTTGCAGAGACAGCTTTTCGGAAAGTGATATATTTCCCTTCTGCAGCAGCGTGTTTTTCCTTCTCTCCTCTGGATTCTTCATGCTGCGCATGTGCAGCACTGAAACACATAAGACAGCATGCAGCCTACCATCACAAGACATAAACATACTAGCGGCTGAGGATTGCCCTGTGTGCGCATTAAATATAAACAACTATAACATTCAAACCAGAAATAAAGACACAGAGGCATGTATTTGGCAGAAAAATTGTCAGCTATTTATTTATATTAATTACTAAGCTTTAATGTCTGAATAGTAAATTAAATCAAAAGATATGGTGGCACAGAAAGAACGGCTATAAACAACCCTAACCCACAGTACAAATCCCACTCTATAACAACTGAAGCAAACCATCTAAAACACAAAAATGGGTATCCACTCAACCTTCTTCCTGACTACCCACCCGTACGGATGGTGAGGCTGCCCCCCGTAAAGGTGGTTCAGCAGATGTATAACAGTCAACGAAGGTCAGCATACCTAAGAAACCAACCACCATACCCCTAAAACAAAGCACTAACAACTGAAAACAGATCCTCAATAAAAAGAGACAAAGCCTCTCTAGCCAAATGAACACCATCAGCCCTAAATAAATAAAATTATTGAATTGCACCACCCCTAGCCAACACGAATTTAGCCATGGCCAAATTTACTTTCTTCCATGCCACATCAATTGCCTTACAATCAACCACTCCTCGCCAACATAACCGGGGCACAATAAAAGACCAAACAATTTAGCAAGAAGGTCAAGCCTGCATAATCTCTGCTATATTATTCTCCATGGCAAATCGCAAAACCAACGCTGGCCTTTTCCCCAAATCGTTCCCCCCTAAATGGATAACCAGAATTCTAGGCAAACCAAAAAGACTGACTTGCTCCAAAAGTCTGGCTTTCAAATCCTTCCACAACATGCACCTCACTCCTGTCCATCTCAAATCCGCTGATCTTGGAAAACACGGAGCCCCCTCCGAGGCCATAAACTTAGCCACCCAAAAAACATAGGTGTGACCAACAAGCCAAATCTCCAATTTATCATTTAGTAAACCTATAATAAAGGGGAAAGCAAAAAAGAGAGTGGTTAAAATTTCCGATAATAAAAAGCAAAGGATCTCCAAGAGAACGGAGTAACCCAGTGGTTCTCAAACTTTTTTTAATCATGGTGCCCTAGAGAATCAGATTTTTTTTTTTCACGACACCCCGAAGCCAAAGTTTCTTACTGAGAAATCTAGAAGAAATATTAAATGAAGTAAATTGTATTTATATGTCATCCTTAGATTCAACTGTGTGGTGAGGGACAAGATTTACTTGAGTTTGTCGACATATTTTCTGATTCAAAGCCACAAACACTGGTTTTGCCTATTACATTGACCATAAATAATTTTATTTGGTCCTGGACCACCAACCTGAGGCACCCCTGCAAGGGTACCGCGGCACCCTAGGGTGGCACGGCACACAGTTTGGGAACCACTGGAGTAACTAAAGCATGATTGAGGATCTGCCAAAAATAAAACATTTTTTGAAGGAGCGGATATTTCCACCCAAACGAGCTTCATGCCAATCGAAGCAACATAAAGACACAGGAGGAAAAAACTAAATTATAAATTGAGAAAAAAGGAAATGGGGGGGGGGGGGATCTGGAACACACAGGTGAACTTGGCTGGAGGTGAAACTTAAAAACCTGCTGAGGGACTTTTAATTGTGAACCAACTTGCCGAATTGATATGAATAAACCAAATTCTGACAGTCAGACCAGGTAAAAAAAGTGTGAAAGAACTCCAGACTCCCACTGCCAGCAGTGGCGAGTAGCTAATCCCTGAGTACGAAGACAGGGGAGACAGGGGAGACAAAACAAGACGATACACTAACAAAACGCTGAACATGAACTACAATAGTAAAAACATCACTAAAAGTCTACTCAACTTTCGGCCGAATATAACGCTTGTAGCTAGCCGATTTCCATCAGCCAAAGCCGCCTTCATTTCGGCAACAGAAAACCCTGCCAACGCTGCAGAGGTGGCGCCCACGATTATAAACAAATGCGTGCCAAAATCATGTGGGGACAGGCCCACACTGGACAGGCAGCATCGCATCATACAACTAAATTGGTATCTTGTCAGCAGCAAACCATCGTAATGCAAAAGAACTCCAGTGAGGGTCTCACCTCCACATAACGATTGGCCAATGCCACCAAACAAAAATTCCTATCAATGGAGGGTAACAAAGTGACCCATCGTCCCTTCCACAAATGATCCATCTTAGAGTGATGCAGCCTGCACAACAAAGAACCCCGCTCCCCCCAATAATAACATGAGAACGCTGCATAATTGAGTTTGCCTTTTTGGAAGCAGCATCCAATTCTGACACCCTAAATGCTCCATGAAAAGCCATAGAAAAGGCCAGTTGGTCTCAAAACTCGATGCCGCCACCTCTGAAACAGCCACCAGAATTAAACGAAGGAGGGACACATCGATAGGACACCTCCTATCAAGCGGAACTGGCACCGAATGCGCCCAACCCTTCAGAGCCTTTGATAAAATGAAACTTTGTAACATCTGGAATACCCTTTAACTTGGAGAAAAAGGCTATCCCAGTGAGATACCGAGAAACAACTGCTCTTGACCTACCAGTTACAAAGAGTTGCCAAACAAAAGAAAGTAGCAATCGATGACTGCGCTTACCTCTAGGCCCTCTCTCACGGGAAAACACTTCCTACTCTATCAAGGCCCAGCGTTATGCCTTGAGAGTGGATGGGGCGAGAGACAGCTCTGCTAGCCTCTCCAATCTGGCTCGATAACCTGCCAAACATAAGAAGGGCAGGGTACACCAACAGCATCTGCATCCGGGACTAACAGTCGGAATCTATCCCATTGGCCCCTTGACAAAGCGTTGTCTATACCGTTATCAACCCCGGGTACATGCTGAGCTCGAAATAAGATATTGCGTTGCATGCAAGTCAGCACCAGCTATGCCAACACACGCAGCTCCCGCAATGCCTTGGCTCTTTGATTATTGACAGCATGCACAACACCCAAATTATCGCACCGGAAAAGGATACTGTTATTGCAAAACCGATCGCCCCAGACCTCCAAGGCAACCATGATTGTAAACAGCTCAAGCAATAAGAGATCACTGGTCATACGTTTCTTAACCCAAACCTCAGGCCAAGTCGCAACACACCAGGATCCGTTCAGGTAACACCCGAAACCTGAAGATCCCACCGCATCCAGCTGCAAATCGTTGTTATCAACGGTCGGGGGCCATCCAGATCCTAACACTATTAAAATCCGTCAAAAATGAAAACGGACTGAAAGATCTCTTTTAATCTCAGATGACAGGCAGACATAATGATAGGATCTGGAAACCTCTGCCGTGGAGTGCTGTAAGTTACGTCAAGAAACTCTGCCCATGGGAATGACCCTACAGGCAAACTTCAAAAGACCCAAAAGGGATTGGGCCAGCCAAAGGGATACCTTATGCCACGCTAAGCACTGCTCAATGGACTCCCTTAGCTTCTCAACCTTGTCCCGTGGAAGACTGCAAGCACCTGTAAGGGTATTAATCTCGATACCCAAGAATGATAAACAGGAGAGAGACCCCTCCGTTTTGTCCTCAGCAACCGGCACCCCCAAATGCCTAAATAATGCTCATAATGAAAACAATTCTCTACAACGAACCGAACCCGAGGCCCCCCACACAGGAAGTCATCAAGATAGTGAGCTACCCCACTACCCCCACAAGAAAACACCCCACACCAGTGTAAGAAGGAACTAAACTTTTCAAAAAACGCGCATGAAACGGAACACCCCATAGGCAAGCACTTGTCTATGAAGTTCTTATCACTGATGCGGAAACCCATGAATCGGAACTACTCTGGGTGTAAGGGAAGTAAACGAAAGGCTGATTCAACATCAATCTTAGCCATGAGAGCGCCATGGCCACAAGCCCGTACCATACAAAGAGCATTATCAAAACACTAGTATACCACTGAACAATACTCCAGAGGT
This sequence comes from Pseudophryne corroboree, assembly GCF_028390025.1. Classification (NCBI taxonomy): domain Eukaryota; kingdom Metazoa; phylum Chordata; class Amphibia; order Anura; family Myobatrachidae; genus Pseudophryne; species Pseudophryne corroboree. The sequence continues at coordinate 185,563,319 of NC_086447.1, forward strand.
ATAGCATCGTTAACAGATGACCCTGATGGATAAGACAAATGCTGAATGAGACGGAATTTCCCGGAAGCCTTCTTGGGCACCACCCCCACAGAGGAAATAATTAATTTCCCCAATGGTGGCTGTGCGAAGGGTCCCGCCATTCTCCCCAGCTGCACCTCCGACTCAACCTTTGCCCGAAGGACCTCAGGAAAAGTTCGACCTGATTGAAGATTCTTTGGAGCCCGAACAACAACATCGCCCTCAACCAGCAAACGAAAACCAGACCGTAAAAAAGAAAATCTGCATCCTCCCTATTCGGATACCACCCCAACCATTTGGACATAGCATCCAAACGGATTGGGCTAGGAGCCATACTTAGTGGCAACACCACTCGCCGTGCTGGCTCCTGCCTTAGATCCTTGTCGCACCCCCTGAAAGCAATTGGATCCGGGGTGGAATCCATTGCCACTCAGAAAACGTGTCGAAAGCGACACCGCTGCCCAAGGGGACATGCAGAATTATTAAAGGCAAAGCAGTTGCCCTTAGAAGGAGATTGCAGCGGCAACTGGCCCAGTAACCCATTCCGTCGCACCGGGGGAGCCTCGGAACCCAACCTCGTGGCGCTTGGCCCTGCCTGTTGGACATCCACACTCGCTCGAGAAGTTTCCTTCCCGACCTGATGTGACCGCGTTACATCCAGCCACACCTCCACATCCTTGCACCCAAAATCCATAACGTGCAAGCAATCCTGCTTTTGCCGAAAGTCCTCATCATAAACTCTCCACGCAATGTCCTTAGACTTACGCTGCATGTTGTGAACAAGGTGTATGTACCTTATCACATTAAGATGTTCTTCCGGGCCAGTCTTCCAAATAACAGGCTGCAAACACACAAAAGACAGCCAACCAATTGTCGTAGGATCGGAAGGCCTCAACCCCAATAACGCCCTTTGCTTTCACCACCTTAAATTCCTTCTTAGCCTGATCAGTCAGTGTAAACATATCCACATACTCCCCTCTTCGAATATTCTTCCTACAGCTCTTGCGCAGCCCCTGCAACACAGCTGTGTAATTGCAGTGAACAACCCCAGGCAAATCACTCCACTTCCTGGCCCTGTGCAAACTTCTCCCGACCGGACGTCGCTTGCCAACCCCCCCCCCCCCCCCCCAGCACGCCTGTGCGCCTCACGCCGTGCATATTTAGAAGCCCTCTTCTGTGCTTTTGCCATGCTACTTGCTGCTGATCCTACTGAAGAGGACGAAGATAGGGAAGAGAACCTACCCGAAACCCCAGACGAAGAGGAAGACGAGCTGGAACCGCTCGTATCTGATCCTGCCTCCACCACACCTGAGGTCCCGGATTGTCCAACAGCCGACACTTCATACGAGGATCTTTCCTCCTCTAATGGGACTTTGACAACATCTTCAACACCCGCCGCATATTAAAGAGAGGTTAGTGCCGAAGCCCCACTGGCAGAAAACAGAGGTGAAGAAACCAAAACAGGGTCCCTGACACCTGCACCTGCTGCTGATGAACCTCCTCCTAATAGCGCTGCGGCGGACCCTAAGTCACGGCATGCCTGCAAAAACTGCGCCAATGCAGGTCCAAAAGTACTAGGTGGCCCTGCTCCTACTCCCGGGGCCAAAGCTGACAGAATAGGGGTGAACGCAGATGCCATAGAGGACACTGCAGATGCAACGGCAGAGGGGTCAAATTCAGCAGATGGAGCTACATCGTTCCCTAAAGTCACCGTCCCACCTTGCCCAGCTGCTGAACCAGGCCTCCTAACCTCAGCACGCTGCCCTGACTGCCTCCTGTAAGAACTGGCCTTAGCTGTTAAGCCTGTAACCCGATCCCCTGGCTCCCTGCCATCTGCTCTCCTACCTGCTGCAGCCTGCCTGGGCTCCATGATCCCCCTAAGCTCCGCCCCCTCCCTAATTGAATGGACAAGTTAATGGCCGCCATCTCCCACCTCATGAGCTACCTGAGGCAGCCCCACTTTAACTCTTGAACCCTGGGAGCGCCTTCTGAACAATTCCTGTGAGCTCCCAGGTTGTTCAGCAGCAACTTAGATCTGTGGGTGCGCTCAAGCGATGGTGAGCCCGGGATAAGGCTATGTAGTAGCCATTCCCCTCTGGTGTTTGGTTCACGGTTGGTTGCTATGAGCAACAATGCCAGTTCTTAAAAAAACTCCCACTTTAGTAAATTTACCCCAGTGTGTGCCTCCATAACAAAGCTAGTGCATGGGATACTAAGGGAAGCTACTTTACACTTATCACCCCCCACAGAAGCCAAAATGGAGGAAATATTGAAATGCCCATGAGCAGCAGCAGCTGATACAGATGCAACAACAGCAAGAAGAATGGCTGCTACTGCAATGCCAGCAACAACAGCCGGATCCTAGGGAGGAACCCAAGCTTCAGGAAATGACAGCTTATAATGACATACTGTAGAAGCCTACCTTGCCGCCTTTGACAGAACGGCAAATCGGGCGAAATGGCCACTGGAAGTTTGGGTAGAGAAGCTGGTGCTATACTTGTCTGGTGAGGCCCAGCGGATTTATATGGACCACAACGAGAGTGAGGCATCGGTGTACTCAACTTTAAAGATCGAGATACAGGTTCATGTCTGCGTTACTGGGCCAGGCCGAGCTCAGTGCTTCAATGAGTGGCATTTCTCCAAACATCTGGATGGAGTGCCCGCAATACTGGAGGCTATGGACTGCTCCCTAGCCCAGAAGGCGGGGCCCATGTACCCAATCTACTGTACCATGAGTGTACCCCAGAAGGGCAACGGGTTATTCTAGGTAAGTGTTCACAATGATCAGAATGTGGACATGAACTTGGTGGACACTGGTAGTGAACTTGTTTTGGTTTCAGATGCCCAAATCCCGGCGGAACCAGCACCTCGGTTGCCAAAAGTGAAAGTCTAGTGTATTCATAGGACTTCTGAGGAATACGAGAGGACCCTCCTTCCAGTCATCCTAAGGGGCCAGACCGTATGGACCATGGCAGCAATAGCTCCTAAACTGCCATATCCACTTAATTTGGGATGTGATTTTCTTTTACTTCAGGAAATGATCTTACAGCAAGTCTGGTGGATATAGACAAGACATATCAGCATTCCGGTCTGGCAGATACTGACTGAACATATTGGCAACTGATTAACCGGCCAAGTCTTCAGTTTTATTTGCATATGCCCAAATAAGAGCAAGATCTACACCTAAGGACAGCAGAATTGCCATTGCAGGAAGCTGCTTTAGCATCAGCAAACAAGTCGACATAGAAAAAGTGCCAGTTGAATAATAGAGACTGCCATTTGCTGTCTTCCTGGGGGTACCCACAGATGAGCCCATTCAGAAGCCCAGACTATTTCCTTTGCAGAACTTTGCATGAGACCAAGTTGATGTTACCTTGGAAGAAGCCTTTAAGGTGGTAACGGAGTAAAACGGGATGCCTCGAGTAGCCTCACCAACAGGGGTATGGTCCTACTTTTTATCAAATATGACTGCCTGTATAGAGTGAGCAATTTACTTATATGTTTAGGGATGAACTCACACAAGATCAACTTGCATTTGGAATTTATTGCATAGGCATCACATTTATCATGTACAGTATATTGTGCTGAGTGAGAAGAAATTAAATATCACAGCAAAGTTATACTGCAAACAAGAAACTCCACATTGCAGGCAGCAATGTTAGTATCAATACTTGCAAAACTTACCAAAATATATAGTTACTAATGTTATATAGAAATATCTCGCAACAACAAGTATTTAAGCATAGACACGCCCATTTGTGGAACTAGACACACCCTTTGGGTAGAGTATGATAGATCCTAGTGTAAGCGCCCTCATTCTAGTTTTCAAAAGTAGGCACGTATGTGGAACAGCTACTAGTGCCTCATGTACGGTTCTTAAAAACAAAGGGGGGAGGGGGCACCTGGGTGAGGAAAAAACCCAGGAGAGAGTCCTGCTTAGGTTTTATTGGCCATGGAAACACATGACCATGATAGGCTTGCCCCATTTGCCAGAGAACCTGCCCCAAGGCCTTATATCCGGCCCCTCTTGTTCCACTACCATTCGCTGCCAGGGTTGTTGAGTATGGTCTAGGAAAAGTCAGCTTATGGTTCTGCAATAACTTTAGAAAGTTAAACAGATGCCTGTCAGTTGCAATGTGTTAACAAACGGGTGGAAAGTTTGGCTAGCAGCAAGTATTTAACCACCCTAGATCTCACAAAGGGCTATTGTCAGATTTCTTTTACACATGCAGCCAAATAAGACAGCTTTTTCTGCCCCTGAAGGCCTTTTCCAGTACAAGGTTCTACCCTTTGGTTTGCATGGAGTGCTAGCCACTTTCCAAAGGGTAATGAACAAGGCATTGAAACCCTATGCTGTCTATGCTGCCACCTATCTAGATCAGTGGTTCTCAAACTCGGTCCTCAGGACCCCACATGGTGCATGTTTTGCAGGTAACCCAGCAGGTGCACAGGTGTATTATTACTCACTGACACATTTTAAAAGGTCCACAGGAGGAGCTAATTATTTCACTTGCGATTCTGTGAGGAGACCTGCAAAACATGCACCGTGTGGGTTCCTGAGGACCGAGTTTGAGAACCTGTGATCTAGATACAGTCACATAGCTATACATTACTAGCAAAACTGGGAATCGCATCCTCCTAAAGGCAGTACTGGCCTCATTGAGAGCCGCACATTTCACGGCTAACCCTGGGAAATGTACAGTGGACCTAAGAGAAGATAAATATTTAAGGTACGTAGTTGGACAGGGTCAGGTACAACCTCAAATAGGAAAAGTTGAGGCTGTTAAAAATTGGTCAAAGCCTAAGACCAAGTAGCTGTTGAGAACCTTCTAGGGCTTGGTAGGTTACTACAGGTGGTTTATCAGTTGCTTTGCAACTACAGCGATTCCATTAATAGACTTGCTAAAAAAAAAACACGTTGTCCCGATCAGCTGGAGTGAACCAGTACCTGTAGTGCACCAAATTAAGCTAAGTAGTCTATGGACCTAATTCAGACCTGGTCGCTGCAGCCGCACTGCGCGTGTGCACACAGTGAGATGCGATCAGGCAGAGGCAGTCGCAGGGCGTTGCGGCGGCGTTGCGGCTGTGTTTTTGAGGTGCGGACTGGACAACACAGACGTGTCCAGACCGTTTGCGGGGGGCGGGCCGCGGGGGCTGTGTGACGTCACACTCAGCTCCTCTCCCCAGCTGCCACTGCTTGGAGGATTGGTGTGTTGGGCAGAGACTCCTTGGTGCTAGTGAAAAGATCACAGCAGTGGAGGAAGGAAATGGATCATGTGATAGGGGTGCTGGGACCCATACAACCTTGGTTTGTGTGAATGTGCAAAGCATCGGCAAGATTTATTTTTCTGTTTGATTTTGCGCGACATTCAGCACCACCATGTGGCAGGGACATGTGGTGAGGTAAATGGCTGGGGAGTCACTGGCTAGTACCAGAGCCAAATTTTCAAACAGCAAGGATTCATGTGGATATTATCTAGAGATGAGCGGGTTCGGTTTCTTTGAATCCGAACCCGCACGAACGTCACTTTTTTTTTCACGGGTCCGAGCGACTCGGATCTTCCCGCCTTGCTCGGTTAACCCGAGCGCGCCCGAACGTCATCATGACGCTGTCGGATTCTCGCGAGACTCGGATTCTATATAAGGAGCCGCGCGTCGCCGCCATTTTCACACGTGCATTGAGATTGATAGGGAGAGGACGTGGCTGGCGTCCTCTCCATTAGAATAGATTAGAAGAGAGAGAGAGAGATTGTGCAGACAGAGTTTACCACAGTGACCAGTGCAGTTGTTGTTAAGTTAACTTTTATTTAATATATCCGTTCTCTGCTATATCCGTTCTCTGCCTGAAAAAAACGATACACAGCAGTCACACAGTGTGACTCAGTCTGTGTGCACTCAGCTCAGCCCAGTGTGCTGCACATCAATGTATAAAAGCTTATAATAATTGTGGGGGAGACTGGGGAGCACTGCAGGTTGTTATAGCAGGAGCCAGGAGTACATAATATTATATTAATTTAAAATTAAACAGTGCACACTTTTGCTGCAGGAGTGCCACTGCCAGTGTGACTAGTGGTGACCAGTGCCTGACCACCAGTATAGTAGTATATTGTTGTATACTATCTCTTTATCAACCAGTCTATATTAGCAGCAGACACAGTACAGTGCGGTAGTTCACGGCTGTGGCTACCTCTGTGTCGGCAGTCGGCACTCGGCAGGCAGTCCGTCCATCCATAATTGTATAATTATATACCACCTAACCGTGGTATTTTTTTTTCTTTCTTTATACCGTCGTCATAGTCATACTAGTTGTTACGAGTATACTACTATCTCTTTATCAACCAGTGTACAGTGCGGTAGTTCACGGCTGTGGCTACCTCTGTGTCGGCAGTCGGCAGGCAGTCCGTCCATCCATAATTGTATTATAATATATACCACCTAACCGTGGTTTTTTTTTCATTCTTTATACCGTCATAGTGTCATACTAGTTGTTACGAGTATACTACTATCTCTTTATCAACCAGTGTACAGTGCGGTAGTTCACGGCTGTGGCTACCTCTGTGTCGGCAGTCGGCAGGCAGTCCGTCCATCCATAATTGTATTATAATATATACCACCTAACCGTGGTTTTTTTTTCATTCTTTATACCGTCATAGTCAGTCATACTAGTTGTTACGAGTATACTACTATCTCTTTATCAACCAGTGTACAGTGCGGTAGTTCACGGCTGTGGCTACCTCTGTGTCGGCACTCGGCAGGCAGTCCGTCCATCCATAATTGTATTATAATATATACCACCTAACCGTGGTTTTTTTTTCATTCTTTATACCGTCATAGTGTCATACTAGTTGTTACGAGTATACTACTATCTCTTTATCAACCAGTGTACAGTGCGGTAGTTCACGGCTGTGGCTACCTCTGTGTCGGCAGTCGGCAGGCAGTCCGTCCATCCATAATTGTATTATAATATATACCACCTAACCGTGGTTTTTTTTTCATTCTTTATACCGTCATAGTGTCATACTAGTTGTTACGAGTATACTACTATCTCTTTATCAACCAGTGTACAGTGCGGTAGTTCACGGCTGTGGCTACCTCTGTGTCGGAACTCGGCAGGCAGTCCGTCCATCCATAATTGTATTATTATAATATATACCACCTAACCGTGGTTTTTTTTTCATTCTTTATACCGTCATAGTGTCATACTAGTTGTTACGAGTATACTACTATCTCTTTATCAACCAGTGTACAGTGCGGTAGTTCACGGCTGTGGCTACCTCTGTGTCGGCAGTCGGCAGGCAGTCCGTCCATCCATAATTGTATTATAATATATACCACCTAACCGTGGTTTTTTTTTCATTCTTTATACCGTCATAGTCAGTCATACTAGTTGTTACGAGTATACTACTATCTCTTTATCAACCAGTGTACAGTGCGGTAGTTCACGGCTGTGGCTACCTCTGTGTCGGAACTCGGCAGGCAGTCCGTCCATCCATAATTGTATTACAATATATACCACCTAACCGTGGTTTTTTTTTCATTCTTTATACCGTCATAGTCAGTCATACTAGTTGTTACGAGTATACTACTATCTCTTTATCAACCAGTGTACAGTGCGGTAGTTCACGGCTGTGGCTACCTCTGTGTCGGAACTCGGCAGGCAGTCCGTCCATCCATAATTGTATTATTATAATATATACCACCTAACCGTGGTTTTTTTTTCATTCTTTATACCGTCGTCATAGTGTCATACTAGTTGTTACGAGTATACTACTATCTCTTTATCAACCAGTGTACAGTGCGGTAGTTCACGGCTGTGGCTACCTCTGTGTCGGCAGTCGGCAGGCAGTCCGTCCATCCATAATTGTATTATAATATATACCACCTAACCGTGGTTTTTTTTTCATTCTTTATACCGTCATAGTCAGTCATACTAGTTGTTACGAGTATACTACTATCTCTTTATCAACCAGTGTACAGTGCGGTAGTTCACGGCTGTGGCTACCTCTGTGTCGGCACTCGGCAGGCAGTCCGTCCAACCATAATTGTATTATAATATATACCACCTAACCGTGGTTTTTTTTTCATTCTTTATACCGTCGTCATACTAGTTGTTACGAGTATACTACTATCTCTTTATCAACCAGTGTACAGTGCGGTAGTTCACGGCTGTGGCTACCTCTGTGTCGGCACTCGGCAGGCAGTCCGTCCATCCATAATTGTATTATATACCACCTAACCGTGGTTTTTTTATACCACCTAACCGTGGCAGTCCGTCCATAATTGTATACTAGTATCCAATCCATCCATCTCCATTGTTTACCTGAGGTGCCTTTTAGTTCTGCCTATAAAATATGGAGAACAAAAAAGTTGAGGTTCCAAAATTAGGGAAAGATCAAGATCCACTTCCACCTCGTGCTGAAGCTGCTGCCACTAGTCATGGCCGAGACGATGAAATGCCAGCAACGTCGTCTGCCAAGGCCGATGCCCAATGTCATAGTACAGAGCATGTCAAATCCAAAACACCAAATATCAGAAAAAAAAGGACTCCAAAACCTAAAATAAAATTGTCGGAGGAGAAGCGTAAACTTGCCAATATGCCATTTACCACACGGAGTGGCAAGGAACGGCTGAGGCCCTGGCCTATGTTCATGGCTAGTGGTTCAGCTTCACATGAGGATGGAAGCACTCAGCCTCTCGCTAGAAAACTGAAAAGACTCAAGCTGGCAAAAGCACCGCAAAGAACTGTGCGTTCTTTGAAATCCCAAATCCACAAGGAGAGTCCAATTGTGTCGTTTGCGATGCCTGACCTTCCCAACACTGGACGTGAAGACCATGCGCCTTCCACTATTTGCATGCCCCCTGCAAGTGCTGGAAGGAGCACCCGCAGTCCAGTTCCTGATAGTCAGATTGAAGATGTCAGTGTTGAAGTACACCAGGATGAGGAGGATATGGGTGTTGCTGGCGCTGGGGAGGAAATTGACCAGGAGGATTCTGATGGTGAGGTGGTTTGTTTAAGTCAGGCACCCGGGGAGACACCTGTTGTCCGTGGGAGGAATATGGCCGTTGACATGCCAGGTGAAAATACCAAAAAAATCAGCTCTTCGGTGTGGAGGTATTTCACCAGAAATGCGGACAACAGGTGTCAAGCCGTGTGTTCCCTTTGTCAAGCTGTAATAAGTAGGGGTAAGGACGTTAACCACCTCGGAACATCCTCCCTTATACGTCACCTGCAGCGCATTCATAATAAGTCAGTGACAAGTTCAAAAACTTTGGGTGACAGCGGAAGCAGTCCACTGACCAGTAAATCCCTTCCTCTTGTAACCAAGCTCACGCAAACCACCCCACCAACTCCCTCAGTGTCAATTTCCTCCTTCCCCAGGAATGCCAATAGTCCTGCAGGCCATGTCACTGGCAAGTCTGACGAGTCCTTTCCTGCCTGGGATTCCTCCGATGCATCCTTGCGTGTAACGCCTACTGCTGCTGGCGCTGCTGTTGTTGCCGCTGGGAGTCGATGGTCATCCCAGAGGGGAAGTCGTAAGCCCACTTGTACTACTTCCAGTAAGCAATTGACTGTTCAACAGTCCTTTGCGAGGAAGATGAAATATCACAGCAGTCATCCTACTGCAAAGCGGATAACTGAGTCCTTGACAACTATGTTGGTGTTAGACGTGCGTCCGGTATCCGCCGTTAGTTCACAGGGAACTAGACAATTTATTGAGGCAGTGTGCCCCCGTTACCAAATACCATCTAGGTTCCACTTCTCTAGGCAGGCGATACCGAGAATGTACACGGACGTCAGAAAAAGACTCACCAGTGTCCTAAAAAATGCAGTTGTACCCAATGTCCACTTAACCACGGACATGTGGACAAGTGGAGCAGGGCAGGGTCAGGACTATATGACTGTGACAGCCCACTGGGTAGATGTATGGACTCCCGCCGCAAGAACAGCAGCGGCGGCACCAGTAGCAGCATCTCGCAAACGCCAACTCTTTCCTAGGCAGGCTACGCTTTGTATCACCGCTTTCCAGAATACGCACACAGCTGAAAACCTCTTACGGCAACTGAGGAAGATCATCGCGGAATGGCTTACCCCAATTGGACTCTCCTGTGGATTTGTGGCATCGGACAACGCCAGCAATATTGTGTGTGCATTAAATATGGGCAAATTCCAGCACGTCCCATGTTTTGCACATACCTTGAATTTGGTGGTGCAGAATTTTTTAAAAAACGACAGGGGCGTGCAAGAGATGCTGTCGGTGGCCAGAAAAATTGCGGGACACTTTCGGCGTACAGGCACCACGTACAGAAGACTGGAGCACCACCAAAAACTACTGAACCTGCCCTGCCATCATCTGAAGCAAGAAGTGGTAACGAGGTGGAATTCAACCCTCTATATGCTTCAGAGGTTGGAGGAGCAGCAAAAGGCCATTCAAGCCTATACAATTGAGCACGATATAGGAGATGGAATGCACCTGTCTCAAGTGCAGTGGAGAATGATTTCAACGTTGTGCAAGGTTCTGATGCCCTTTGAACTTGCCACACGTGAAGTCAGTTCAGACACTGCCAGCCTGAGTCAGGTCATTCCCCTCATCAGGCTTTTGCAGAAGAAGCTGGAGGCATTGAAGAAGGAGCTAACACGGAGCGATTCCGCTAGGCATGTGGGACTTGTGGATGCAGCCCTTAATTCGCTTAACAAGGATTCACGGGTGGTCAATCTGTTGAAATCAGAGCACTACATTTTGGCCACCGTGCTCGATCCTAGATTTAAAGCCTACCTTGGATCTCTCTTTCCGGCAGACACAGGTCTGCTGGGGTTGAAAGACCTGCTGGTGACAAAATTGTCAAGTCAAGCGGAACGCGACCTGTCAACATCTCCTCCTTCACATTCTCCCGCAACTGGGGGTGCGAGGAAAAGGCTCAGAATTCCGAGCCCACCCGCTGGCGGTGATGCAGGGCAGTCTGGAGCGACTGCTGATGCTGACATCTGGTCCGGACTGAAGGACCTGACAACGATTACGGACATGTCGTCTACTGTCACTGCATATGATTCTCTCAACATTGATAGAATGGTGGAGGATTATATGAGTGACCGCATCCAAGTAGGCACGTCACACAGTCCGTACTTATACTGGCAGGAAAAAGAGGCAATTTGGAGGCCCTTGCACAAACTGGCTTTATTCTACCTAAGTTGCCCTCCCACAAGTGTGTACTCCGAAAGAGTGTTTAGTGCCGCCGCTCACCTTGTCAGCAATCGGCGTACGAGGTTACATCCAGAAAATGTGGAGAAGATGATGTTCATTAAAATGAATTATAATCAATTCCTCCGCGGAGACATTGACCAGCAGCAATTGCCTCCACAAAGTACACAGGGAGCTGAGATGGTGGATTCCAGTGGGGACGAATTGATAATCTGTGAGGAGGGGGATGTACACGGTGATATATCGGAGGGTGAAGATGAGGTGGACATCTTGCCTCTGTAGAGCCAGTTTGTGCAAGGAGAGATTAATTGCTTCTTTTTTGGGGGGGGTCCAAACCAACCCGTCATATCAGTCACAGTCGTGTGGCAGACCCTGTCACTGAAATGATGGGTTGGTTAAAGTGTGCATGTCCTGTTTTGTTTATACAACATAAGGGTGGGTGGGAGGGCCCAAGGATAATTCCATCTTGCACCTCTTTTTTCTTTTCTTTTTCTTTGCATCATGTGCTGATTGGGGAGGGTTTTTTGGAAGGGACATCCTGCGTGACACTGCAGTGCCACTCCTAGATGGGCCCGGTGTTTGTGTCGGCCACTAGGGTCGCTAATCTTACTCACACAGCTACCTCATTGCGCCTCTTTTTTTCTTTGCGTCATGTGCTGTTTGGGGAGGGTTTTTTGGAAGGGACATCCTGCGTGACACTGCAGTGCCACTCCTAGATGTGCCCGGTGTTTGTGTCGGCCACTAGGGTCGCTAATCTTACTCACACAGTCAGCTACCTCATTGCGCCTCTTTTTTTCTTTGCGTCATGTGCTGTTTGGGGAGGGTTTTTTGGAAGGGCCATCCTGCGTGACACTGCAGTGCCACTCCTAGATGGGCCCGGTGTTTGTGTCGGCCACTAGGGTCGCTAATCTTACTCACACAGCTACCTCATTGCGCCTCTTTTTTTCTTTGCGTCATGTGCTGTTTGGGGAGGGTTTTTTGGAAGGGACATCCTGCGTGACACTGCAGTGCCACTCCTAGATGGGCCCGGTGTTTGTGTCGGCCACTAGGGTCGCTTATCTTACTCACACAGCGACCTCGGTGCAAATTTTAGGACTAAAAATAATATTGTGAGGTGTGAGGTATTCAGAATAGACTGAAAATGAGTGTAAATTATGGTTTTTGAGGTTAATAATACTTTGGGATCAAAATGACCCCCAAATTCTATGATTTAAGCTGTTTTTTAGTGTTTTTGGAAAAAAACACCCGAATCCAAAACACACCCGAATCCGACAAAAATAATTCGGTGAGGTTTTGCCAAAACGCGTTCGAACCCAAAACACGGCCGCGGAACCGAACCCAAAACCAAAACACAAAACCCGAAAAATTTCAGGCGCTCATCTCTAATATTATATACAGGTGCAACAGTATATACTGCTGGAAATTTGGTGAGTGTTGATCAGAGATGTGCGGAAAAGATAGGCAGGGGGAGCACTGCCTCATCTGCCATAGACTTTTTACTCCAGAGTTTTGACTGATTAGAATAACACACAGAAGATATTTCTAATATACGCTTTGTATTTTTCATATACTTTATATAGTAAAAATTCTGGCATATACGTTAGTATGACAGGAAAGACTGCCTTACCTCACCGGACATCACTGCCATGTGGGATATTGTGAACTCAGAATAAGGGCAGAGGATAGTGGCATACCCTCCATCTGTACCTTTTTGGCAGGTACAGTACCTTTTTTTATGGTCTATACCGATTTTTGTCTCTTCAAACTTCCATTGAAAGTTTAGGAAAAGGGGCCTTTACCCGTGGCCATGCCCCCTTCCCTAATTTGTACCGATTTTTCTGTGTAAAATGTTGGAGGGTATGTAGTGGCAGGGCCATGTCCCCATAACTTTCACCGCTGAGGATGACAGTATAAATCTATAATTTATTGGTAATGGAAGGTGTGCAATTGATCCCAGTTCACAAGAAGATATATTAATGGTTTATTAACCAATAGGAACTAGAAGGGTTAAATACAACAGGGAACGTGGACGTACATAGGGGGTAATTCCAAGTTGATCTCAGCATGAAATTTTTTAGCAGTTGGGCAAAACCATTTGCACTGCAGGGGGGGCAGATATAACATTTGCAGAGAGAGTTAGATTTGGGTGGGTTATTTTGTTTCTGTGCAGGGTAAATAGTACTGGCTGCTTTATTTTACACTGCAATTTAGATTGCAGATTGAACACACCACACCCAAATCTAACTCTCCCTGCACATGTTATATCTGCCTCCCCTGCAGTGCACATGGGGGTTAATTCCAAGTTGATCGCAACAGGAAATTTTTTAGCAGTTGGGCAAAACCATGTGCACTGCAGGGTGGGGGGCAGATATAACATTTGCAGAGAGAGTTAGATTTGGGTGGGTTATTTTGTTTCTGTGCAGGGTAAATACTGGCTGCTTTATTTTTACACTGCAATTTAGATTGCAGATTGAACTCACCACACCCAAATCTAACCCTCTCTGCACATGTTATATCTGCCTCCCCTGCAGTGCACATGGTTTTGCCCAACTGCTAACAAAGTTCCTGCTGCGATCAACTCAGAATTATCCCCGTGGATTTGCCCAACTGCTAACAAAAATCCTGCTGCGATCAACTCAGAATTACCCCCATAGTGTGCGCAATGTATTTAAGATACATGCAGGGTTAATGCACTTACTGGTAGCGGTGGCATATTTATAGCGACAGCGTCTCACACAAACTCATACAGACGCACGGACAGCCATGCAGGCATAGCGCAAAAAGGGGGAATAATATCAAAGCTTGGAGAGAGATAAAGTGGGAGACTGTGCGAATGCTCTCCCTTCCCAACACAATAAAAAGTGAGTACTTTTTTCATGATGGAATGTTTCCTTAAAAGAGTATGTACCACAAATATCAAATAAATGTAAAGCTCCCTAGATACATCGTTCAATACAACCATCCATCAGGTCCAAGCTTGGAAGGTGTTAACACTGGTTCCACATAGTTGTGTATCAGATCACTTTGTATGGCTGTAGACTGTACTTACTATACATCTGTGCACCTCACAATGGCTCTCTGCGCACTGTACGGAAGCACTGTAAATGTATATTTGTTACCTGGTGCTGCACAGTTGGGTATTACGTGCATATTTCTACTAGCCTGCTGCCCAGATTATGCAAACAGACTTCAACGCAGCATGGTGGATTTTGACTAACTGGTTTTATGTGACGGACACAGCAGGTGCGATAATTGTGTCTCTTTGAAGGCAGAAAAATGCTGAGAATGTTTTGCATTTGCTAATCTAATTTTAACTTCCAGAATAATTACATGTAATGTACCTTATCTGGGACTAGATTAAACAGCAGCTGGTGGAGCTGCAGTTCTAGGCATCTTCCTGGAACAGGCCCATGAGTGGATAAGTTTTTTGGTGTGGGCAGAGGTGGAAATACTAGAGATAATGGACGTGTTTGCCCCTGGATGTCGGCCCTGAAGGGGTTCCTCCTCCATTTCATTATGCGACCTGCTGAAAGGGGTGCGCAGAAGTTGGCAGAGGAGATGCTGCAACAGGACCTCCTGTGCTGGCTCCTGCACGTGCCTAAGGCCCAACTCCTGGCACAGGATCATAGGCCAGGAGTTGGGCCTTAGGCACGCACAGTAGGGGTGCCTGGTGCGCACAGACCCCCCCTAATGTCCGGCACCCCCCTCACAGCCGCACCTCTTCCCCCACCTCTTCCTGCTCTGCGGGCTGATTAATAGCTGCCACGAGTGGAGCACAGCCCGGCGACAGGGGGGGGTCAAAGGGGACTACCATCCTGGGCTAACAATGAAGCCAATTGGCTAATGTAATACCCCCTTACGGCAACCCACCACCGCGACCTCCTCCCCATCAATCCCCGGAAACCCCCGTTAACCCATACATGCGGTGCATGCGCCATGGAAATGAATGATGGCGCTATCCTGGTGTTAGAGATGAGCGGGTTCGGTTCTCCAAGATCCAAACCCCCCCGAACTTCACCTATTTTACACGGTTCCGAGGCAGCCTCGGATCTTCCCGCCTTGCTCGGTTAACCCGAACGCGCCCGAACGTCATCATCCCGCTGTCGGATTCTTGCGAGATTTGTATTCTATATAAAGAGCCGCGCGTCGCTGCCATTTTCACTCTTGCTTTGGAGATTGAATGGATAGTACATGGCTACCTTCTCTGCCTGAAAAGCTCCATATCTGTGCTCAGTGTGCTGCAAATATCTGTGCTCAGTGTGCTGCAAATATCTGTGCTCAGTGTGCTGCAAATATCTGTGCTCAGTGTGCTGAAAATATCTGTGCTCAGTGTGCTGAAAATATCTACGTTCTCTGCCTGAAAACGCTCCATATCTGTGCTCAGTGTGCTGCAATATCTGTGCTCAGTGTGCTGCAAATATCTGTGCTCAGTGTGCTTCATTTTGGTGACCAACAGTATATAGTTGTACAGTACAGTAGGCCATTGCTGTATCTTGCAGCTCTGTGTCACTGCAAGTATCCATTCCATATCTGTGCTGCATTATTGTGAGCAGTATATAGTAGGACAGTGCAGCATTTTGGTGACCAGCAGTATACATATATAGTACAGTACATTAGAGATGAGCGGGTTCGAATGTAACGCCAGAATTAACGCCAGTTCGGTTTTATCCAGATGTTTCTTATTGGCTATCCAAAACACGTGACGTCCGTGAGCCAATAAGATGCCGTTTTGAGAACCTAGTAAATCCGAGTAAAACCGAGTAAAACCGAACCCGCTCATCTCTAAGTACAGTAGGCCATTGCTGTATCTTGTAGCTCTGTGTCACTGCAAGTATCCATTCCATATCTGTGCTGCATTTTTGTGAGCAGTATATATAGTAGTTGGTAAAGCTAAATATTTATCTTACTTAAAACCCTTTAAGAGGTCTAAGAACACTGTACGCTATTAACGTATGGAATACCGTAAGGGTACGCACGTTGCGTAACAATCGCTTAGCCGTAGTCGAGACGCTCAAGCGTCACGTTCGCTCACGGCCAAGAGATCACAGGCAGGCACGCTATTGGCTGCCGACTAACGTAATGATTCGCTATAGCGTAGCGGACGCTCGGGACCACGAGGAGATCACCAGCGGCGCAGACGCTCACAATGTTAAACCTTTATAACTATACCATAAAACAGTGTATTATGCAGTAAACCTTGGTGTAGTGATAAGATGAGAATGCAACACTGTGTAAGCGGGTTTACACTAAAGCTGTTTGAGCGATAGAGACGCTCCTATTACCCACTGCAATATAATGAACACACAATACCGGTCTAAGGGTCTAACGCCTTTTAAGGAAATGAATGAACGTTCAAAAAGAATAATACAATACAAGTCATAAACTACCAATATAACATAGACTACCTAACCAGATAACTACACATGAAATACAATATCAGTACAATAACTATATAAGAGAAACGAGAGAGAAAGAGAAGAGAGAGAGAGAGAGAGATATGGCTCACAATAACAAGAAAGACAATATGATTGCGGAGAAAAACTTACGCACAAAGGGGAACGATCGCATGCGCCTCTGGATATCCAGCTCCCGATTATCAGCAATGAGAACCGTTGAAGAGTGAGAGCTGGATACGATCGGCTTGTCTATTTATGCCCCACACACAATACAATTCAATGGTCCCTACAATCTCATTGTTCATTGGACACAGGAATTCGTCTTCGCATTACAACAAAAGGTCATAGGTTGATTCATACAGGTGGGCTGTGTCTACTTCCAACTGCTCAGGTGGGTGGGAAACTAGGTTTCCCGCCGCATGGATAAGTAAGTGCAAATAATAGTAAATGGACATAAACTTCTTATGTCCATAACTATTCGCACGAGCGATTAATCCGCTTCAAACCAACACCGGAATATTGCTAATTAAATACTCTTCCGATGGATACTAAACACCACTGTATAATCCTTGTCTGACCCTTTGTATCAGACAAAGAGGGATCTCTCTGTCCATGAACATGCTACATTAACTAAACTTTCAGAATCTATCAAAGGGACCATGATCTACAAAATACATTATATGGTTAAAATATATATCGATTGAGTCGCCCGCTAGACGCATACAAACTCTACCGTAAATCCGCATATCGTGCGCCTGCGGGTGCACGCGAAGGCGAGTATGCGCACGCACGGGAGAGCTCTTGCACGCGCAGCGGGAGCTCGCATGAGGTGCAAATATGGCAGTGTGCATAGTGATATTTTTCTGACTTTGACAGTCCACCCTTTGGCAGTCAACAATAACTGCCACTTCCTAAAACATTTCAAAACGAGAAAAATATATGTCAAGTGTAAATACATTTCCATGATTGGGTAAGGGAGGAGAGGAGAAGGTAGGAAAAGGGTATGACCTAGTGAGATAGCAGAAGCATGTGTGTATGAATCCATGTTTTGGGGGGTCATGTATCATCGTGCCGTACGTGTTTTAGATCAAGCTTCGAGGTATTGCGAAGTATACATTTGAATTCCTTCTCATCCCGTATTAAGGGTCTGTGGATGGGCTGTCAAACTTTACCGAGCTCTTTTCGGCTTTTGGTTGTAACAAAAATGGGGGAGCACATTTTAGTTGATGATACATGAATGGGGGAATATGTGATTGTTGATATCTGTGCTGGTATTCCCTATCGACTATGTGTGTTATTACCTGAAGGTTGTAGAGATGAAGATAAGACACAATTATGGTAAATGCAGTGGTATTCTATGTCAGGTTAATGAACATTTGTCGGTTGAAGTCTTGTTCGGTGTCTGTTGAATGCAGTCTTCTTTGGGGTTTTGCCAATAGGTGTGAGCAAAAGCTTTGTCAATGTCCATAGACTTACAAAAGTGTTGGGCTAGCGTAATTTTAAAATTTCTAGGGAAACTGGGGGTCTATGGCATAGTTCATCAAATATCTGTGTATAAGGTTGTCAAAACTTCTTCTTTTAATCCATCTGTTGTCTGTATACAGGATCATCAAATTCCTCGTCCAAGTGGATCTTTTTACCTTGGAGAAAACGGAAAAACAGGTGAAAGAAACGGACCGTATAATCGCATTTTCATCACATCATTGTCTCTACCGTTGGGTCATAGATCAAATTCATTGGAATTACAATTTCCTCACTCCTTAAACTCATCACCCTAGTACTTCGTTTACACTTCGTTAAAGCCTGACCGCCTCTAAATATCAAGCCAATCGATATGACAACACCCAAGATACATAGAAGAAACTTCCCTACATCCATTATGACTCCTTGAGCCCATTCTCCTAAACCAGAGAACCAATTTCGCGGGTTCAACCATGACACCCAACCAGTCAGCTCATTACCCACAGCAGCAAGGGTGAGATTGTGTCTCCTGCGAAATTCCCACTTTAATTGGAGAATGTCATCCATCTTTTGGTCTATGACCTCGACCGGATCCTCGGTACTATTCGTTATATATGTGCAGCATTTCACGCCGTACTGCGTTGCCAGTGTGACACAATATCCACCTGTTACTGCTGTGAGATAATTAAGAACCATTCTATGCTGAACCAGTTCTGTTTTATAAGCTTGAAGTTCTCTTCCAGTATACCTAAAAGTGTCGTCATACATTTCTGTGATATTGTCTAACAAATTTGCAAGCGCAGATATGTATTTATAATTCAACACTCCTCTGGCAGTGCGAGTGATGTCTAACGCGAGTAGAACCTGAATCCCGGTGGATTCATGGATCATGTCAGAGGCCGGATGCTCTGTTCTTTCTATCAGGTGCCGTTTAACTACGTGCTCGTAATGAGTGTGAGTATAAGGAGCTTGGGCAACACGGTGTATATCTTTCATTTTGGCATGTGATACAGTCATTACCTCAGGCAGTACTTTTCCAATATAACACAATCCTTCAGAGTTTGGGGCAAGCCACTTATACGCCTTCCTCCCGCATATGAAATATGCATCATCGGGGAGAACATATGGGACGGAATAGGACATAACCATATTACACATCTTCCATGTGAAATCTCCTAACCCTAATTCTCCCATCTGTCTAGTACACGTATCAGTTTGTACGATATATGCACAGTATCCTGGTGATACCTCTCCAACTCTCGTAATCCTACTTCCTAGGGTATACCTATATCGGAAATATTTTCCACTACCAGCTATGTGGCGTATAAGTTCTGTATCTGTTGGCATTCTGTCGGCTCTGTATGAAAAGGTCATGGTTTGGTTACTCCATGACACTTCCCAATTTCCCGGCTTTCGGGGATTGGAAATGTTAAAACATATTAGGGACTTATCCACATGATATTGGTGGAGCTTCAAACTAGGAGGACTGGAGATATTAAACCTCCTGTCCACCGGCCTCCCACCGCTTAGCTCAAGTACCTCCCCTATCGTTAAAGGAAATGGTACTAAGCCTGATTTACTATGCCTTGAGGTACTTGAGAGCATACCCAACAATCTGTCTGATTTAACACATTACCCACTAAGGAGTGATAGTCACTCAATGGATGCCGGTCCATGTGGATATTAAAACTGGACTGACATTTCTTGATACACCCATCCTCAACTACATTGTCACAGAGCCTACAGATACAGTTTTCTTCAGCTAACAATCCTTCACAATTCCTTCGATGGTCTATGTTATCGGATCGTTTTCTGATACTCGCCTTTGCTTGTTGATTATGTTGTTCTTGGGAAACTACGCCTCCATCTCTGTCATCAGAACCCATTCCAGAACCTCTCTCGACCTCCATGGTACTCTCGCCGGAACAGACTGCTCTGGTCAACATCATGGTCAACAGGAAAATCCGGATCACAGTCTCTTGGGGCAAGTCCATCTTAGAGGAGGAAATGGAGAAAAATGAGAAGGGGGAAAGAAATAATTGAGGGAGATGGGATGGGAAGTGGAGAAAAACAATAAAAGGGAACAGGGGATCGACAACTGCTTCCGATCTTATGATTTTTCAAAGCTCAGGTGCCGCCTCAGTCCTCCTGAAACAGACGCTCCAGTGATACCACTTCCTCTACCGTCTGTTCTTTATCACGGGACCTCTCTGGATCAGCAACCTTCTTACAATGGGACGAATGAACCCAAGTCTCTCTCTCGGCAACCTTCAATGCTGTAGTGCTAGTCAATAAGACTTGGTATGGTCCTTCCCATCTGTCAATAAGGCAACCTGAGCGTAGAAAATTCCGTATCATTACATAATCCCCAGGTTCAATGTCATGACAATTACTATCTGGTAAATCAGGAATCACCAACTTCAAATTATCATTTTGATTCCTTAGCTGTTTACTCATGTTAATCAAGTATTTTACAGTCACTTCATTGTTACACTTCAAATCATCCTGAGGGTTAATCATAACATGCGGTTGTCGACCAAACAAGATTTCAAAGGGAGACAGATTAAGAGGGGACCTGGGAGTGGTTCTGATGCTGTATAGTACAATGGGTAAAGCTTCTGGCCATGTCAATCCTGTTTCTGCCATAACTTTGCTCAGTTTATTTTTAATAGTGCTGTTCACTCTTTCCACCTTCGCACTCGCCTGTGGACGGTATGGAGTGTGCAGCTTGCTATCAATTCCCATCAACTTACACATTCCTTGAAAGACATCACCTGTAAAATGGGTACCCCTATCACTTTCAATTATTCTAGGGATACCATATCTACATACAAATTCCTGCACAATTTTCTTAGCAGTAAACATAGCGGTATTTGTGGCCGCAGGAAATGCTTCGACCCAGTTTGAGAATACATCTATACAAACAAGTACATATTTCAAATTTCGACAAGGGGGTAATTGGATAAAGTCAATCTGTATTACCTGAAAAGGTCCGCCTGTAGGTGGGATATGAGATGGTTCTGTTGGTATTGCCTTTCCGATATTCTTTCTCAAACAGGTAAGGCATGACATTGCTCTCTTACCTGCATGGGATGAAAATCCTGGGGCGCACCAATATGCTCTTACCAACTTACACATTCCCTCCTTGCCCAGATGAGTCAGCCCGTGTGCTGCCTCAGCTAAACATGGAAGATATGCTCTGGGGGCCACTGGTTTACCTTGTCCATCCGTCCAGAGTCCTGAGGACTCCTGGCCATATCCCTTTGCCTTCCAGACTGCCTTTTCCTGTGTGGAACACAAATTTTGCATTTCACACAGCTTCTGTGTGTTGATGGTATTAAATACCATCAGTTGTGTGGTGTCTGTCTGGGGGTACCAGCTGCTAACTTAGCAGCTTCATCTGCTCGGCTGTTACCAAGTGATACTGGGTCTTGGCTATATGTGTGTGCTTTACACTTGATAACAGCCACTCTGTCGGGTTCCTGTATCGCTGTTAGAAGCCTTTTGATGTGAGCTGCATGCGCTACCGGTGTACCAGCTGCCGTCATGAAATTTCTGAGGCGCCATAGGGCTCCGAAATCATGAACTACCCCGAAGGCGTATCTAGAATCGGTGTAGATATTGGCTGACTTGCCCTTAGCCAATTCACATGCTCTGGTTAGGGCGACCAGTTCAGCAACCTGGGCTGAGTGAGGTGGGCCTAGCGGTTCTGCTTCTATGGTGCCTTGGTCGTCTACGACTGCGTATCCAGTACACAAGTCTCCCGAGTCTGACTGTCTGTGACAACTACCGTCAGTGTAGAAAGTAAAGTCTACATCTTCTAGTGGGTTGTCACTGATGTCAGGCCTTGCCGTGAAATTTTGGGTCAAATATTCCATACAATCATGTGTGTCATCCTTTGTATTAAATCCTCCTTCCCCACCACTCTCATCCTCCACCCTTTGTGCCTGTCCAGGCACACCTGGGAGATATGTTGCAGGATTTAATGCACTGCATCTCCTTATGGTGATGTTTACGGGGGCCATTAGTGCCAATTCCCATCTTGTAAACTGCGCTGATGAGACGTGCCTGGTTTGGGCAGAATTTAGCAAGGCTGACACTGCATGTGGTGTATGAATTGTGAGGTTGTGACCTAGCACTACATCTTCGCTTTTCGTTACTAGCAATGCTATCGCAGCAACGCTTCGCAAGCATGTGGGGAGGGATCGCGCCACCGTATCTAGCTGAGCGCTGTAGTATGCTACCGGCCTGCTGGCATCACCGTGCTTCTGGGTTAGGACGCCTGCCGCGCAACCAGCACTTTCTGTTCCGTACAGCTCAAAGGGTTTCCCATAGTCTGGCATACCTAATGCTGGCGCCTGCGTTAGGCACTGTTTAAGTCTCTCAAATGCCATCTCGGATTCGTCTGTATGCGAAATCCGATCAGGTTTGTTTGAGGAGACCATCTCCTGCAAAGGTAACGCTAGAATGGAAAACCCTGGGATCCAGTTACGGCAATACCCACACATTCCTAAAAACGTTCTGATCTGTTGCTGGGTTTGTGGCAGAGTCATGTCTCTAATTGCTTGAATTCTATCAGCGGTCAGGTGTCTCAGTCCTTGTGTTAGACAGTGTCCCAAATATTTTACTTTAGTTTGGCATAATTGTAACTTGTCTTTGGAAACCTTGTGTCCTGTGTCTGAAAGATGAAACAGGAGCTGTTTCGTATCCTTCAGGGATGCTTCCACTGAATCAGAACACAGTAGTAAATCATCCACATACTGTATCAATACTGATCCACTCTCTGGTTGGAAAGACTGTAAACAATCATGCAAAGCCTGGGAAAATATACTTGGACTGTCTATGAAACCTTGTGGTAATCGAGTCCATGTGTATTGGACTCCTCTATATGTAAATGCAAACAAATATTGGCTGTCAGGATGCAGGGGTACCGAAAAGAAAGCGGAGCAGAGGTCAATAACAGTGAAAAATTTCGCAGTGGGAGGGATTTGCATAAGGATGACAGCTGGATTTGGCCCTACGGGGAACTGACTCTCAACTATTTTGTTAATCCCCCTTAGATCCTGCACTAGCCGGTAACCCCTCCCCCCACTCTTTTTCACAGGGAAGATGGGACTATTGGCAGTGCTGGACGTTCTTACCAGAATGCCCTGTTGTAGCAAGCGCTCTATTACGGGATACACTCCTAACTCCAGCTCTGGCTTCAGAGGGTACTGTGGGATTTTTGGAGCTATCCTACCATCTTTTACTTGTACAACTACCGGAGCTACGTTTGCCATTAATCCAGTGTCCTGTCCATCTTTAGTCCAAAGTGACTCTGGTATCTGGGATGTCATTTCTTCTACTTGGGATGGAGTCCTATTTGTCATAATGGTATGTGACAGTAATTTTGATGGGGAGTCTAACATGTCTCGCACTTCCTGAGCGTGATTCTCAGGTATGTCCAAGAATACACCTTCAGGAGTACAATAAATGACGCACCCCATTTTACACAATAAGTCTTTTCCCAGGAGATTAGTCGGTGCCGATGCAGCCAGCAAAAAGGAATGCTTGGTATGTAAAGGCCCTATTGTAATCTCGGCTGGTTTGCTAACAGGGTAGTGCTGGACTACTCCCGTTACTCCTATGGCTGGAATTGTCTTACCAGTGGTTCTCATGCCCACTGTCGAATTCATCACTGATTTGGCCGCCCCCGTATCTACAAGAAAGTTTAATGATTTACCAGCTACATTTATTGCAATTTCGGGTTAACTTCCAAGACTTGCAATCAATTTTACTGGCTGCAGATTACAGGTATGGCCACACCCCTATTGGGTATGGTGACCTCCCTGAATCCCGCTGGCAGCAACTACTTGTGAAGGGGTTAAATGGGAACTGCCAGAAGTTTGCCAGTCTCCTTTTGGGGGATATCTTTTTGTTTCCCCTGTATGTGGCTCATAACTCCGTCTCTGTGGACCCTGATCCCAATTTCGTGTGTCATGTCGTTGTCTAGGGGGTTGGTATGATCTTTGTGAATTTTTTCGCTCTACAGTCTCGTGCTATGTGTCCCTGTTTATGACAAAAATAACATGTTACCACATTTGACTTACCCACAGGGTTTGGTGATCTATACAAAGGCTGCTTTGTGGTCAGGGCCTGTATACTTACGGCCATTAACTTATCACCTTGTGACTCCCTGTGTCTGGTGATATTCCGGTCGTGATCAATAGCAGCCTCTCTCAAAGTAGCCACCGACAGACCTCGCCAACATGGTTGCGTGGTCTGTACCCTTGTCTTTAATGCTTCTTTTAAACCATCCATTAGCACAGATACTGCTACTTCTTGATGATTTGCATTGGTCCTAATGTCCTCTATGCCAGTGTATTTTGCCATTTCTAATAGTGCCCGGTGAAAATACTCAGCAGCTGTTTCTGACTCTTTTTGTTTAATGGAAAAAATTCTATTCCATTTGGCTACAGCTGGGAAATACTCCTTTAACTGTAAATTTATTCTTTTTACATTGTCTTTGTTGTACACATCTGTAAGGGGTACATCCTGATCCAATCCACAGTCAGCTAAAAATTGAGCTGAGTCGACATTGGAGGGTAAACATGCCCTCAGCAATATCTGCCAGTCTTTGTTATTTGGCTCTACAGTATTTCCTAGGTCTCTGATGTATTTCTGGCTAGCAACTAAATCTTTCCTAGGATCAGGGAATTCAGACACTATGGTTCTTAATTCCATTCTGGAAAATGGGCTATACATGGCAATGTTCCTAATGGGAGTGACTCCTGTAGTGTCCGTTTTCCCATTTGGAACAGCTATTACCCTAACGGGAGCAAGTTTAATAATCTCATTCTGATTAGATTCTACAGCCTGCGGTGAAATGGTTTCAGCATAGTGTAAGGTGCCGTACTTACCCGTTGATACGACCTCACCTGTCCCTCCGCTAGGGGCCTTTGTTACTAATCTTAAGGGTTGGGCCGTGCCTACTGTTGTCTCTGATATGGTGGCTGCTAGAGAGAGCGCCGATATTGTTGATGCTTCGTCCTCTTGATCACACTCCTGGGGAAAGTTTAAAACAGGGTACAACTTGCACGGGTTAATACTTGCATTAGTTAACTTATTAACATTATCCTTAACATTTATACAGTTGCTAAGTGCCTGTTTGTTACCCCCTGATGCGTCATTCTCCGCAACCAATTTCTCTCCTGATATATATGGTGGCGGCGGTGCCGTGGCCATCAGTTTCCTGATAGGGTTAGATCCCGCCGCCTGAGCCAATCCTCTCTGTATTTCACCCTCCTGTTGCCATAGCTGCAAATAATCATAATGTTTGATTCGTCTCTTTGCTGATTTAATGAGACATATCCTTCTCCTTAGATTTTGTAACACTTCTGGGCTAAAGCTGCCTACTCTTGGGAACTTCTCCCCGTCATGTACCGTCATTCTCTCCCATTCATCACATAAAACTTCTGTGTGTGAACCGTATTTTTCACACATTACGTACCTTGCCGACCCGATTGGTCGGTTCACTAAATCAACCCGAACCGAGGTTGATCGCCCCTTTCCTGAACAACTGGCCCCCATAATTTGCAGGTGTTGCTTGCTCTACCTCTGACCTTTATATCAGGGTCTTCAGCGAACCCTTACAAAAAACCAAAATATTCAAAGATAGGTTGACGGTGGTGGTTTACCGAGTACCCCACTTACTCGCCCACGCCGACCAATACGACCTCCACACTGATATAGTGCTGGCGTACTCGACCCAGGGCCCCTATGAACCTTTGTTTACTGGAACATGTGAGTGTGATCCGCAGAGCATTAACCCTTTCCAGTAACTGTGGGGTTGTTGGATAATTCCTGAGTGACCAGCGAACTTCCCTTTTAAAAATAAAAAATTACACAAATCACGTTAGAATGTACAAATAGCGTTTATGACCCTTTTTGTACACAAATGGTACTAGGTCAGGTTACTAACTAATGCACACAATTACGTGCGGTACAATCGTTCAGTACATAAGCAACTAATCTTATGTACGTAGCGACCAGTGGAATTCGCATTCAGCAGCTGCGAATTCCTTCAGCCTGAGCTTTATGGCCTATATGGGTTCCGCCCCAACCCTTCTTGGTGTTGGGCTACTTGACTCTATAGCGGACTTCCTTGTCTGCTGTACCTGGACCTCCTGGTCTGTTATGCAACCTCCTGGTCTGACCTCCTGGTCTGCTACAGTATGACCTCCTGGTCTGCTACACTCTAATGCTCTTTATATGTTTAACAAGGGATGCCTCCCTAGCCACCATGTATGTCACTTACACGTATGTACTTCACGAGAACTCGATGATTTCTGTGGTTCAATCCCCAAAATTGTAAAAACTTATATATGCAAACACTCACTCACCACATGTACACTTTTGTTTCTATTTCTATTTCTGCGCAGAAATTTCTTTCCTTTAGACCAGATGTGTTGTAAATTGGAGAAGGATCTATTAGCTTAAATTTCGGACACTGAAATAGACTTGCGCTATTTATCGCGTTGCCACCTCTTTGCCTGCTAAAATAACACTTATCGTGTGATTTGAGTTACGTGGGCGTACCCAGACACTCCGTTGCGTAATATACGCTGCGTGCGTCGGCCTTTGAGTTGCGTGCGCGAGTCTCAGCCTTTTGTTAGAGACACGTGTACGCAATGCAGATATCCACCGTAACACAACTAACACGTTTATCAATGTAGATGATCCTTGATCATCTACCGAGCACCACACCAATCTCTCCTTGTATCTTTAGGTAGAGCTGCGTGCGTGCTTTGCAATTTATCCCTTAATGTATTACTTTTACACTTTAACTATGAAATAGCGACAAATCTCTCTTAGCACGTTTATCAATTATAAAATGGCAAACAGGAGAGTGATATATGAAAATAAACGAATAAAAAGAAATGCAGATATGT
The DNA here is from genome assembly GCF_028390025.1 of Pseudophryne corroboree. NCBI lineage: Eukaryota > Metazoa > Chordata > Amphibia > Anura > Myobatrachidae > Pseudophryne > Pseudophryne corroboree. The sequence goes on from NC_086447.1 coordinate 185,590,322, forward strand.
GTGTGTGCGTACGCAAGATAGAAATAAACAGTTTTAAAAGACACTAGCGTGTTGTTCTTACCTCCGGTTCCGGATTCCCTCAGCACCCTTTACTAAGCGAAGCAGACGCTTATCCAGACAGCACTGCGAGGAATATGATCTCCCGCCCTTTGCTGATGGATAATGTCTGCTGGAATTACCTAGCAGAGATATGTGAAGGACGGACGAGCCGCCAATTGGTAAAGCTAAATATTTATCTTACTTAAAACCCTTTAAGAGGTCTAAGAACACTGTACGCTATTAACGTATGGAATACCGTAAGGGTACGCACGTTGCGTAACAATCGCTTAGCCGTAGTCGAGACGCTCAAGCGTCACGTTCGCTCACGGCCAAGAGATCACAGGCAGGCACGCTATTGGCTGCCGACTAACGTAATGATTCGCTATAGCGTAGCGGACGCTCGGGACCACGAGGAGATCACCAGCGGCGCAGACGCTCACAATGTTAAACCTTTATAACTATACCATAAAACAGTGTATTATGCAGTAAACCTTGGTGTAGTGATAAGATGAGAATGCAACACTGTGTAAGCGGGTTTACACTAAAGCTGTTTGAGCGATAGAGACGCTCCTATTACCCACTGCAATATAATGAACACACAATACCGGTCTAAGGGTCTAACGCCTTTTAAGGAAATGAATGAACGTTCAAAAAGAATAATACAATACAAGTCATACACTACCAATATAACATAGACTACCTAACCAGATAACTACACATGAAATACAATATCAGTACAATAACTATATAAGAGAAACGAGAGAGAAAGAGAAGAGAGAGAGAGAGATATGGCTCACAATAACAAGAAAGACAATATGATTGCGGAGAAAAACTTACGCACAAAGGGGAACGATCGCATGCGCCTCTGGATATCCAGCTCCCGATTATCAGCAATGAGAACCGTTGAAGAGTGAGAGCTGGATACGATCGGCTTGTCTATTTATGCCCCACACACAATACAATTCAATGGTCCCTACAATCTCATTGTTCATTGGACACAGGAATTCGTCTTCGCATTACAACAAAAGGTCATAGGTTGATTCATACAGGTGGGCTGTGTCTACTTCCAACTGCTCAGGTGGGTGGGAAACTAGGTTTCCCGCCGCATGGATAAGTAAGTGCAAATAATAGTAAATGGACATAAACTTCTTATGTTCATAACTATTCGCACGAGCGATTAATCCGCTTCAAACCAACACCGGAATATTGCTAATTAAATACTCTTCCGATGGATACTAAACACCACTGTATAATCCTTGTCTGACCCTTTGTATCAGACAAAGAGGGATCTCTCTGTCCATGAACATGCTACATTAACTAAACTTTCAGAATCTATCAAAGGGACCATGATCTACAAAATACATTATATGGTTAAAATATATATCGATTGAGTCGCCCGCTAGACGCATACAAACTCTACCGTAAATCCGCATATCGTGCGCCTGCGGGTGCACGCGAAGGCGAGTATGCGCACGCACGGGAGAGCTCTTGCACACACAGCGGGAGCTCGCATGAGGTGCAAATATGGCAGTGTGCATAGTGATATTTTTCTGACTT